>NC_059136.1:78557383-78860414 GCF_020740605.2 Lemur catta | reverse complement strand
TATACAGGATTTTTAAAAATTGTTAATAATATCATTTTATGTTGGTATGAGAATTGATGGTTTACAAAGTATTTTCATATATATCATCTTGCTGCTGCCACACTAATTTGAGTTAGATAAGATAATTATTTATTATTCCTACTTGCAGATAAGTCAGTCAAGGCTCAGGGAGTTAAAGAGAAATGTCTAGATTTATAATGGCTTTAACAGCACAGTAGGAGGGAGGCAGTGACCCATTTCCTGGGTTGCAGTGTGTAGTAGAGACAATTCCTACCTGGGTTGTGGTACTGGAAACCAAAGGGTAAATCCTGGAAACTTCTCCAAATATTGGTAGATCAAAGCCAGGGAAAACAATCATAAACCAGATTGCCATTCTAAATAGCAGGGCAGATTTGGGCAACAAGACTAGATGAGGAAACCATGGCGTGGAAGAATTCTCCAGGAAGATCCTAGGTTTCATGTGGACACATAGTGTGCATTCAGAAATGAACTAACAATATCAAATGAAAAAGACCATTAAATGTTTCTACTGGAACTAATTACTTTGTTTTTTTAAATTAGCTAAAATTAGTTATATGTGTAGACACTTCCTAAATGTATTAATATGTTTTTCTGGTTAACATCAAAATCCACAAAAAAGACCCTAATGTTTAATGTCATTTAATGTATATGCATAGATGAAAACACTATTGGGTTTTTATGAATGACGAACTAATGAATGCATAGGATTATCTTATTCCCTGTCATTCATTTGGCAGATCTTTCTTGCGTACCTCGGGTGTGCCAACCATTCTGCTTGGTACAGGCACCACACCAGTGAAAATCGTCATGCAGCTCATAACAGTAGAAGAGATATCTGCAGCTCAGAAATAGGAAAATTCATATAAGACCCAGAACATTTTCAAAAAATTGAAAGAAATGGGGAGACAAGACGGCTGCCGAGAAACACCAGCTGTCAAATTGTCTCAGAAGGAAGAAAAAGTTTTAGTTGGAAAAAAAACAAACAAACAAAAAAAAAAACATAGCATCAGGTGTAACTGTGAGGGAAAAGTGCCAGAGCCTACTGGAGATTCGACGTGAAGAAGTTCCGCAGCGGAGTAAGAAGGGGCGAGACCCCGCTAGTCATCGCCCCACCTGCCGCCGCCCCGCCGGGCTGGGAGCCCGCGGAAATGCAGCCGCCGGCCGCACGGGGGCGCCCGGGCCCGCACGGGGGCGCCAGGCCCGCACGGGGGCGCACGGGGGCGCACGGGGGCGCACGGGGGCGCCGGCCCGGCCTGTGGACGTCCGAGGCGTCCAGGGCTCCACCGCGGAGCCGCGTGAGGCCGCCCACGCCTGCGCCCCAGCGGGAGCGAGTGCCGCCACAGCCCGTTCGTACCACCGGCCCGGCCACGTCGCCACTGTAGGGAAGGAAGTGGGCACCAAGCCAGTTGCAAGCGCGCCCTTCTGCCTGAGGCAAGTCCCCCCCACGCTGACGGGTGGGAGTAGGCCCGGCTGCTGCCAGTGGCAGGGCTTATCCTGAAGCCACTAACACAGACATCAGGAGGGAACAAATGGCAGATTAGAAGCAGCCTGGGAACCCGCCGCTCCCAAGGAAAGAAGAGTACACAGGAGCCAGGTGCCGACCTAAGGAGAGCTGCTCTCAGAAGGAACATTGTGAAACCACAGAGAAGCAGCGCGGGACTCTCACTGTGAAAAATCAAACAGGTGATGGGGGCGATACATCTGATAGTGTAAAAGTGCACATGGGGAAGATTAGCAGGGTGGAGCGCTGGGGCACTGTTTGCCTGCAGATGCTGAGGCTGAGGGCTCTCTCCGCTGCCATAGACGGGGGACCTGCCTGGACTCTGTGCATAGTCATTGCACCAGACGACGGGTGTGGTGGGGATCAGGCAGCAGCTAAAACCACTCTGAGCTCTTGAGCACACGGTGCCAGGTGGGCTGGGGACTCAGCTTTGCAGCTGTGGCCTTCACATGGTACCCACTGGGCTGGGGAGGGAGTGGACCAATGGGAAGCCCCTCTAAGCTGTACCCAGTGACTAGAAGCCAAACGCCCCTCCACAGCAAGGCAGCATTGGAGCCTACAGGCTCTGACCCAGGAAGCTTGAGTAACTGCTTTGGTGGGTCCTGAGGGGTGCGGGGAGAGCAGGGTGTGGTCACACGTGACTTGGCATCTGGTCCCTGAGCCTGCAGAACAGCCTGCCACTTGCTTGGCCCTGATTCTGCTCTCCAGGTACCAACTACCTGCTGCTTGCTCAGCCCTGACCCCACCCTCCAGGTTGGCTCAGCCCTGCCACCCCCACGGCCCTGCTTCTGGCTCTGAGGCCCTGCTCAGAAGCCTTACTTCTGGCTCCTCCTAAGTCTCAGCTCTGAGGCTCACACGCCAGAGCCCAGGGCTCTACCTCTGTGTTTCCAGGGCTTCTGCCAGGCCTGGGACACTGCTCCAAGATTCCATCACTGCACCTGGGCCCCTAGATCCTCCACCACTGCCACAGGAACTGCTCCAAAGTCCAGTGACCTGCCAGGGACCTTCTAGCCTGAAGCTGCCAGTACACTGGGACCTGGTTTGAGCAAACACCCAGAGCCTGGGAACTCATGACTACTGCCTGAATAGCCTCACCCAGGTGCCATTGTTACCTCTGTGAAGAGACCCTGGGCAGAGCAATATCCACAACAGCAGCCTCAGTGAAGAGAGTCTTGCCTAACTTTCAACTTGAACATCCTACAACTATCTGATGAACAGCCCAACTCCCAGCACAAACAGCATCCAGCACAGGCTTGAACAGAGGCAATCACAGGTGAGCAGATCAAATCAGAACAGCTAGATTACAGACTTCTAGTGCACATGCCCCTCCCCTGCCATGTCAACATTCCAGAGTAGGGGGAAAAAGCACCATTTAGGGACCTCCCCTTCTTTTAATTAAGCAGGAGAGTTCCTAGAAAAGAACAGGTGCCCTGCAAACCTATCAGCCCTGAATCAAGAAAAGAGCATTCAGATGAGCAGAAACCAGCAAGGAACCCTGGTGACATGAAGAATCAAAACAGATTGACACCCTCAAGGGATCACAATGGAGACACAGTAGAGAACCCAAACTAGAAGGAAATTGTGGAAATGACAGAATTGGAATTCAGACTATGGATGGCAAATAAAATGAATGGAATTGAAGAGAAGTTGCAAACCAACAAAAACAAGCCAAAAAAATATTTCAGGAAATTTATGAAAAAGCCACTCAAGAGCTAGACAACATAAGGAAGGATAAAATAGAACTCAAAGAAATAAAGAGTCATTTAGCGAATTTCAAAACACAGCAGCAAGCATCAGTAATGTACTAAACCAAAGAGAAGAAAGAATCTCAGAGCTTGAAGACACACCTCTTGAGCTAACCCAGTCATTTAAAGAGGTAGAGAAGAAAACAAAAAAGGTGAAATAATCACTCAGATAAATATGTGACTATGTGAAGCGAACTAACGTATGAATTATAAGTGTCCCTGTGGGAGAAGAAGAAAGAGCTAAAAGCATGGAAAATCCATTCAAGGGAATTATTGAGAAAAACTTCCCTGGTATTACCAGAGATACAGACATCCAGATAAAAGATGGTCATTGAACAGCAGGAAGATTCATAGCAAATAGGACATCTCCAAGGCACATAGTAATCAACCTGGCCAAAGTCTAAATGAAGGAGAAAATTCTACAAGCAGCTAAATGTAAGCAACAACTGACCTACAAAGGAAAACCCATCAGGCTAACTATAGAATTCTCAGTGGAAACCATACAAGCCAGAAGGGAGTGAGGCTCCATCTTCGATCTTCTTAACTAGAACAATTGCCAGTCTACTATTTTGTATCCTGCAAAACAAGTTTCACAATTGATGGAGAAATTAGGTCTTTTCCAGACAAGCAAACACTGAGGGAATTTGTCGTGACCAGACCTGTCCTGCAGGAAATATTAAGAACTTCATCATACACAAATCAGCACAATAGATACCCGCTAGTATAAAACTACCAAAAAAGGCTAAAGCTCACGACTCTTATAAAACAATAGTGCAAGAAGGGAAAAAATGCACAAGGTACTAGCCAACATGATGAACAGAACAGCATCTCACATATCAATTCTATCTCTTAATGGTTTGAATGTGCCACTCAAAAGACATAGGCAGGCTAACTGGAGGAAAAAATATAACCCAACTATCTGCTGTCTCCAGGAGACACATCTAAACCACAAGGATGCACACAGCCTCAATGTGAAAGGATGGGAAAAAATGTGCCATGCAAATGAAACCAAAAGTGTCCATTCTCATATCAGATAAAATTGACTTTAACAATAATAAAGAAAGATAAAGATGGCCACTATATAATAGTAAAGGGAGTAATTCAACAAGAAGACGTAACAATCCTAAATATTTATGCACCTAACACAAGAGTGCCCAGATTCATAAAGCAAACCCTATTAGATCTAAGCAAAGAGATAAACAGCAGCACTGTAATTGCTGGAGACTTTAATACTCCACTGACAGAATTGGATCACTGAAGCAGAAAATCAATAAAGAAACACTGGATTTAAATGGGACTCTAGAATAAATGGGCCTAACAGACATTTAAAGAACATTTTACCCCCAAACTACTGAATATACAGTCTTCTCATCAGCACATGGAACAGTCTCCAAGATTGATCATATTTTAGGCCACAAAACATGTCTAAATAAATTAAAAAAAAATAGAAATCATATTGTGTATCCTCTTAGAGCACAGTGAAATGAAACTAGAAATCAACTCCAAGAGAAACACTCAATTCTACAGAAAGTCATGGAAATTAAACAAGCTGCCACTGAATGATTATTGGGTCAATAATGAAATTCAGATGAAAATCAAAAGACTCCTTGAACTGAATGACAGAGGGGACACAAGCTATCAAAATCTATGGGATTCAGCAAATGCAATCTTAAGGGAAAATTTCATAGCCTTAAATGCCTACATCAAGAAGACAGGAAGATCACAAATTAACAGTCTAATGACACATCTCAAGGAACTGGAAAAGGAAGAGCAAACCAAACCTAAACCCAGCATAAGAAAAGAAATAACTAAGTTCAGAGCAGAACTAAATGAAATGGAAAGCAAGAAACAACAGAAGGATCAATGAAACAAAAAGTTGATATTTTGAAAACATAAACAAAATTGAGATACCCCTTACTAGGTTAACCAGGAATAGAAGAGAAAGGACCCAAATAAGCTCAATCAGAAATGAAAAAGGAGATATTAGAACTGATACCACAGAAATACAAAATATCATCTGGGAATACTATGATAATCTCTATACACATAAACTTGAAAACATAGAAAAGCTTCAAATAAACAACCTAACAATGCATCTCAATGAACTAGAAAAACAAGGGCAAACCAAACCTAAATAGAAGGAAAGAAATAATAAAGATCAGAGCAGAAATGAAATTAATAAAAAAAGCAATCAATGGAACAAAAAGTTGTTTTTTTTAAGAAATAAACAAAATAGACACACCTTTAGTCAGACTAAGAAAAAAAGAAGACACAAATAAAATCAGAGATGAAAAATGACACATTACAACTGGTACTGCAGTAATTCAAAGGATCATTAGAGACTACTATGAGCCACTATATGCCAATAAACTGGAAAACCTAAAGAAATGGGCACACACAACCTACCAAGATTGAAGCATGAAGAAAATCAAAACCTGAATACACCAATAAACCAGGCTAGTGGGAACTCAGGCTTCAGGGCAGAAGATTTTCCTCTGACTGGGCTGGTCAAAATGCTCCCTTTGTGGGCACTGGCAAAATTCTGCTCTGTGCTATGTTTCCCTGTGCCAGGGAGGCCCTGAGATTCAATGTAAATCTGCATAATCACTTCACTCTCCCTTGCCTTGGGGGACACAGATTCTCTCTCCACTCTGCTTAATGACAAAGCACTGCAGGGTATGGGGGAGGCGTGGCATAGGCAGTGCAAGACTATCTTTTCTGCCCTCTTCAGTGTCTCTTTCCTTGATATAAGTTAACACCAGGTAGTATGATTGTCACCTGATTTTTGTTTCTTCTAAAGATGCTTGCTTGAGTGGGTAGTTGTTGAATTAGGTGTTCGTGCAGAGGGATGATTGCTGGAGGTTTCCTTTTCAGCTGTCTTGCTCTGCCCCCATCTCTAATGTTTCAAGTATCAATTATCATCTCTTTTCCACTAATTTTGTTTGCCTATAGTGCTAAGAGCACATACTAAGTAAAATACTAATATTGCAATATATTAACTTTGAATTATATAAGCAAATATTTATTGCATGTCATAGAACACTTTTTGCTTTCACTGGAGGTGAAACAGGTTTCTTAAGATTTTTAAAATAATGTTATAAGGTAGGAAATATTTTTATTATTAATTTATAATAGTCATAGGGATATTAATTTGCTGGATCAAGGTAACACAGCTAAAAACTGGTGGAATCACTATTTAAACACAATTCTTTCTGATTCCAGTGTATATGCTCTTTTAAATACTTTCACTTCTAAAATAACTGGGTGCCATTTACAAATTCTATTATTTCATTTTTCTTCTACTTCAATAAAAATAGTTCTGCCTTACTAAAATATGGTATAACTGATGTAATCATACCAAAATTCTGAATTTGTAACTTTAATTTATTACTAAGGACTTCTACATGATTGCAGGAAAATTCATTCATTCAATGAATCATTCAATGAATTTATTAGGAACCTACTATTTACTAGACACTGTTTTGTATACTGAAGATTTGAGAAGTAAAATATAAAACTATCTGGATTTTAATTTCCTTTGCGGAAAATACTCTGATCTTAATCATTTGTCCATTAGAATCTGCATATGTAATTTCCAAACTTTGTATATTTTATTAAACTGAAGTAACTGGAAATGGAAAATTTAAATAATTTCAAAGAAATATAGGATTATCCCTTACAAAGAAAAATAGTCATTCAAAGTAATGAATTATCAAGTAATTTAACATAAAAGGCCACTTTAAGACACATAAAATTCTTTTTTAATTACTAATATTTTATTTGTAATTAAAATATGCTGGAATATTTGTTTATTTTCTTAGTTAAGTTAAACATTTTCCTTGCAATTATGTTTGACTATATCATTAATATTCTTTTTTTTTTTTTGAGACAGAGTCTCGCTGTGTTGCCTGGCTAGAGTGAGTGCCGTGGCGTCAGCCTAGCTCACAGCAACCTCAAACTCCTGGGCTTAAGCAATCCTACTGCCTCAGCCTCCCGAGTAGCTGGGACTACAGGCATGCGCCACCATGCCTGGCTAATTTTTTTTCTATATATATATTTTTAGTTGGCCAGATAATTTCTTTCTATTTTTAGTAGAGACGGGGTCTCGCTCTTGCTGAGGCTGGTCTCGAACTCCTGACCTCGAGCAATCCATCTGCCTCGGCCTCCCAGAGTGCTAGGATTACAGGCATGAGCCACCGCACCCGGCCCTCATTAATATTCTTAACAAGCTTTTTCTTTAATATGAAATAAACTCCAATTAGCCTCAGGTCAAATATTCAAAAAATTAGTTGACACTACATCAGATAGTCAACTAACTGAATTAGTGTACACTACTACATTTTCAAAAAATCTGAATTAATCAACACTCTGCACAAAGTGAATTTTTCTTATTTTTTCTTTCTTTAGGAATTAAAAAATGAATGTGTATGGAATCAATGGGATCCACTGCTGGTCACTTCAGTTTGCCTGGGGTAAAGACCCAGGGAGATTTAATCTAAGTGTCAGGTAACCTGTGATTTTCTCTGCCTTTGTTCTCTTTCAAACAAGCTGGGTTGGAGGTGGGGCAGGCAAAATAGAAGCAATCAAGAAACTAGCATTCCGGAATACATGCTTTATTATAGAATCTTTGAGCAAAATAGAGATTTTTATGTCTGGATGAACACATTATTTAAGGTATGTTCAGATAGATTAAAAGGAAGGAATTTCAGAGTTTCAGGTGCGTGAAAATGCATGGAGCATTTAAATATGTAAGACTATGAGTGTCTTACATATTTACTACAAAATCCCAGCATGGAAGTCATGCGCTTCTTTTTCCCCATGAGGTGACCCTTAGATTCTCATTCTTTTTATATGCTTCTCTTTTTATGTACAATTCTTAATAAGCTAGTTAGAGGCAGTCATATGGAAGAGATAGAGGTAGGTTGCTCTAAAGGAAGAGGCTAAGGCACAAAGTAAAATTTTAAAGAGTTCACTTGAGCCAAAATGAGAACAGCTGCTCAGAAGACTCAGACTCAAGTAACCTTGGATATGAGCTCTGTTTGACCTTTGTTACAAGCAGGTTATTAAAGGCAAAAGGGGACCAGGAGTGGGCTGCTGTTACAAGATTGTTTGTCAGGAATTCTCACTGGTTTACAGAAATGACATTGATTAGTGATTAGCTATGTGCTGTTGAACTATAGTATGAGTTATGATGTCCAGTGTGTGGCATTGCTAGTTAATTTATTGCTACTAGTGGTGTCAATCAGTCTAGAGTCCAAATAGCAAATGGCTTAAGGAGATGATTACTTAGCTCAGGGGGGAGGGGTAGGTGGGATGTGACTGCCCTCTCATTCCAATGCCTCGCTGGGCCTGATAATTTAAAGGGGGCTGTTATTCCCCAGATAAAAAGTTTTTTTTCTCAAAGCAATAATAATTGGTAAGACCTGATAGTTGAACAAATAAATGGCAAGGAAGATTAAATAATGTTGTTCATAAACATGAATGAGCTATGTAATTTATAATATTGACATTAATTAATTCTCAAAGAGAGCATACTCAGTACATTCTGTTTAATAAGTTGGGACTGTATAATACATTTTATAATGGTGTCTTCAAAAAATTGAATATTGGGCTTTAAAGTCAGTACATTCTGTTTAATAAGTTGGGACTGTATAATACATTTTATAATGGTGTCTTCAAAAAATTGAATATTGGGCTTTAAAGTTAGGATTTGGATGATACATTTATATTGAGTACTTAAATCTTCAGGAATGCTAGATAATTTTGATAATTTAGATTGGTAATAAACTATACATTAAAAGAACAACTACTTTAACTTTATATGCAAAATACAGTTTAATTATAAATTTGGGGCTTTTCTGCAAGTTGAGTGAGGTGAAGCATTAGAAAGTGTTGGTGAGAAATAGCCAATATGGGTGAAATGGCGTGAGTTTATGTGTTTGATGTATGTCCAATTTTTGTTTCAGAAAATATGATATAAAAAAGTCATCTGTAGTTCAATTTTATGCCTAGAAGAGTGATGGCAAATATTTCTGTCTCCTGTGTCATTTCAAAGTAATTGTTATGAGCTATTTGGCATGTTACAGTGAACAAGATTTTGTGGCTTTATTTCTGGGTTTGGTGCAGAAAAAAGTGTTGTGAAGGATAAGCCATGTTTGCAATAGGCATAGAAAAGGGAAATGGTGGCATTTGTGCCACTCATTTGCAATTCTTGGTTTGGATCCATCATGGGCTATTTCCTTTACCTATCACTTTAATTTTCATGTTACTGCAATCAACCAACGTTTCTGTGTACCCGAAATCTAATAGATTTCAGTATTAGTTCTATGGGGAACAGGTGGAAGGACAGGTGAATTGGATTTGAATCTCAGCTTCCCTAAGAGCTAGCATTAGCTTGAGCAATTTTCATGAGTTTCCATTTAACATCTATAAAATAGCCATAATACTACTTATCTTCTATGGATTTGTGAGAATTAAACTGAAAATTGTAAGTAAAAACCTACTACTATATCTGAAGTGATTTAGCTACCTTCTTTCCCAGCCAATGCTGTTGTGTGCTTGGGGAAAATATTTTGATACTGGTTTTAAGTGGAAAAATAAATCTGTTACACAATATTTGTACATTTCTAAAGAATAATACACATGAGGTTTAAACATTGGGCCAGCTCTTCACTTGCATTCGTGTAGAAAACTGAGAAATGTCTATTTCATCTGTATGCGACACTTTTGTGACTTTGTATAACATGTGCAAAGGTATTTTATGTGTTCACTCATGCATTGTAACATTCTGAGAGATAAAAGTACAGAGACAGTCTGAACTAGTTAAAGGAAGATTAAGCATAGCATATGTAATATGAACATATGATATTATAGATATATTTCAGCAATTCTGTTTACTATGAATTTTAGACAAGCCTTTGCACAACAGATCTTTGTTCCAAATGTACCTTACTTTAGCTCTTGATGGCCACGCAAATGAGATTTATGTTCAGAACTGCAGCCTGTCCAAGCACACCCTCTACTGGTTTATGTCTTTGGTGCAACAACACTTAGGTCCTAAGAAGAGACCCAATGAAGGGGGACCATTCACTTTTAGAGTAAAAGCAGGTATCATTAGAAGGCAAGCATACACACACACACACATACACACACACACACACACACACACACACACACACCCCAACTGTATGTCTGATGCCTGCTTTCTAGTGTCTTACTTTACAAAGAGGATTTATTTCTGTGAATTTACTCTTCTAGAATTCTGTACAACTTCTTAAGGCTTATAGCCAGGTTTTGCATCTTTCATTCATACATTTAACACGTGTGCATGAAGTTTGCACCATGTTGTGGCATAGCTTGAGAAAAGGAAGAAAGACAAAATCTCTGCCTCTATGGAGGTTATGTTCTGCTTGGAGCATGAGACAATAAACAAGAGGTTGTAATTGCAAACACAGACAAGCATTCTGCAGAAGAGAGCACTGTACTGAGCCGCACCGTTGGGTGTGGGTGGCATGACTAGTAATGATAGAGTGGTCAAGGAAGACCCCTCTAAAGGAGTGATATTGGAGCTGAGATTAGAGTGCTGAGAAGCAGTCAGAGGAGCTCAAATTCAGGCACACAGGACAGCAAAGAAAGCATCCTGCAACAGGATAGAGCTTGGGGTGGGTAATGAAGAGAAAGAGGCCTGGAGCATATTGAATGGGGGAGAAGAGGCTGAAATTAAGTGGAAGTGGTAAACAGGAATCTGATCTGCTATAGGACCTGGAGATTGCTGTAAAGATCTTTTTTTTCTTTTTAAGTACGTTGGAAAACCATTTGAAGTCTTAAGCAGGAGAGCAATGCAACTTAATTTATATTTTAAAAAAACATGACACTGCCTTTCCGTGGAAGTGGATTTTAGGGGAGCAAAAGTGGAAGCAGAGTCTAGCTATTGCTGTGATCCAGGCTGGAGATGATAATGCGTCAGCCTGGAACAGCAGTAGCAGGGATGGTAAGAAAAGTTGTGATTCAAGATCATTTTTTTTCATCCTTTGGCAGTCTGGTGAAGCCCATAAAACCCTTTCCAGAATACCGTTTTAAATGTGTAAATTAAAATACATAGGATTTCAAAGGAAACCAATTGTACTGAAGTGCAGCTATAAAATAAAAACCAAATTTGTGAAATATTAATATATATGCTCCTTTAGTCACACATTAAATAATAAGAAGTATCAGTGGGTTTGATAACCACTGTAATTTCAAAGCAGTGATAAAAAACAATTACAATTGCTGAAATAACAGTAATGTGATATAAAAGTATCTGTGATTTCCATTGCTGATGAAGTCAAAGGCACCACTACTATGTTGTCTACTCTGATAATGGAAGGAAATGTTAAATTTCAGTTAAAAGTTACTGAACATAAAGATGTAGTGTTTTTCCTCTTCAAGTTTACTGACCCCCTGCTTTAGTGGTAGAGGTGACAGGACTTATTTATGAATTGACTTTGGGGAATAAAGATGTGAGGGGAAATAAAGGACCTAGGGACTGACAGCATAATATGATGACATAATTCAGCTGTGTAAATCTGTGTTGACATGACCAAAATAAAAGCAACTGTGGCTAGGCCCAGGGCAGATACTTTTGTTTTTTCAGTTATGCAAGTATATGAGAATTTTATTTTTGAACCAAACACAGGTAAAGAGGCAAATTAAAAGAAAGTTATTTTAAAATGTGCTTCAGCCATGTACAATATTGTTCCTTCTGCATGAACAAGGCTAATTTTTGTGTAAAGTTTAATTACTAAAAATCTTTACTTCAATTAGAAAGGCTTAAAATAACATTATGTAGTTTGCCAAATAGATTTTTAACAACTATTTTTTAAAAGGCTATCAATTTAAATCATAGATACTTGGAAGGAGAGAGAAGATAAAATTCATGTTTATAGTAATTAAAATGGAAGGTGTTGCTTTTACAGTTCAGGGAATATTATAGCCAGTCTTCCTAATTTGGGCTGCCTCATTCTAAGACATAGCAAGGATACAATAAATAAAATGCAATTTCCCTTAAAAATTTTTTGCAGTTCTTCTTCCAGGAGTGAGCTCACCAAGATGGTGGAGTAGAAGACACTAGCTTTCATCTCCCCACAAAAATCCAAATGTACACACAAACTAAAATAGTCCAGAGAGGGCCTAAGAGTCCATTAAAGAATCTTCAGCAACACAGTGGAGCAAAACAAACAAACAAACAAACAAACAAACAAACATCCAAACAAAAAAAAAAAGCCTCAGAGAATATCCACATAGAAAAGATTACTGGTAAGACTGGCATACTTGAGAAGCCAAGAGATGGCCAGGAGCAAAGAGCAAAGGCAAGAGTGTTCTACTGGCCATGCAGTGGGAACCACCATGGTCCCCGGGACTTGCCCCACAGAAGACACTGGCATTTCTTGTCAATGAGGTAACTAATAGATATTCCTGTTGGGGAACCCTGAAAGGGAGACACCTCTGCACACCCTCCCCGACCCAAGAAGCAGCTGCTCTTGGGCTACTTGGGGAAAGGAGCTGCCACTTCTCCCAACCTTGTGTGTTCTCCTACCCAGAAGCCACAGCCATCACACTCCAGACCTGGGCTCTGTAGCTGCACTGGACCTGCCTGTGTCTCAGACACTGGAGCCCACACCACAGTGAGCTAGTTTGCACTCTAGGCCCACAGCCAAGCCCCTGCTGCATGTGCCTGTGCTCTAGGAACTAGCTCAGCCGCCCTGGAGAGGTAGGCCCCACCCAGACCCTGGAGCTGTTTTAACTCTGTGCACACCTGTGATCCCATTCTTGGTGATAGAAGTGACAGGACTTGTTTATTAATTAACTTTGAGGAGTGAGTAGGTGAGAAAAAGAAAGGATCTAGGGGTAGGTGATAACATAATTCAGGTGTGTAAATCTATGTTGACATGACCAAAATCAAATCACTTGTACCTAGGTCCAGGGCAGATACTTTTATTTATCTAGGTATGTGAGTATGTGGGAATTCTATGTCTTGAACTGAACACAAGAGGCTTTAGTGGCTACTTCACAATCATCTGTGCCTCACACACTGTTACCAGTGCAGCAATGGGAGTGCCTGTGCACCAGACATCACTGCCGTGACTGCTCCTGGACCCCAGAGCCATAGTGTCTCCATGTGTGTCATACTTTAGGCCTTGGCTATGTGGCTGTCCCATTGGTGCCAATCATCAGATACTAGAGTCACAGCCACTGGCAGCAACCCTACAAACCAAGCCCAGCAGCAAGAGGGATCCCCTCAGCCATAACTTCCCCAGTGTGATAAAAAGATATTGAGAGGATCTTAGTGGCCATCATCATCAAAGACTCCAATAACCCTTGGCACCACTGTGGATATCCACAGTGTTGGACACTGAAGATACATTCAATCTTCTTCAACACTGACCTAAGCTGGCAGAGATGCACAGAGACCACACTGCTGGCACCCTCACTGGTGCCAGAACCACTGCACTGCACCCAGCAAGCCCCCTTGCAATACCTCCCCCTATAGGGGAAGGTCTTTTCATAGCGAAACTAGCCTGTAAAGTCTGTAAGAGGTGATTCCTCCACCAAATGCACAGACATCAATGTAAGGCAACAAGAAACATGATAAAACCAAAGAAACATAACACCACCGAAAGAGCACAGTAATCTCCTAGCACCTGACTCAAAGAAATCAGACATTTATGAATTGCCTGGCAAAGAATTCAAAACAATTGTTTTAAGGAAGCTCAGCAAACATCAATAAAATACAGAAAAAACAACTCAATAAAACCAGAAAAACAATAAATTACCAAAATGAGAAATTAAAGACAGATAAAAATTGTTTTAAAACAATCAAGCAGAAATTCTGGAGCTGAAATATACAATGAATGAAATAAAAAATTTCATAGAGTGCATCAACAGCAGAATTGAGCAAACAGAAGAAAGAATCTGTAAACTGAAAGACAGGTTACTTGAAAATATAGTCAGAAAAGGAAAAAAAGAATGAAAGGAATGAAGAAAGCTTATGAGATTTATAGGATGCATCAAAAGAGTAAAATATTTGAGTTAGGGGAATTAAAAAAGAAGAGAAAAGCAAAAGCAAAAAAAGTTTATTTAAAGAAATAACAGCACGAAACTTTCCAAATCTAGAGAAATAAAAATATCCAGGTACAGGAAGGTCAAGTATCTTCAATCAGATTCAATCAAACAAGGCAACTTCAATTGAAAGCAAAGAGAGGATCCTGAAAGCAGCAAGAGAAAAAAAGCAAATCACATATAAGGCTAGCAGTAGATTTCTCAACATAAACCTTATAGGCCAGGAGAGAGTGAGATGATATATCCAAAATGTTGAAGGAAAAAAAAAAAAAAAACCCTGCCACCCAAGAATATTGTACCTGGCAAAGTTGTTCTTTAGTAATGAAGGAGAGATAAAGACTTTTTCAGACAAACAAAAGCTGAGGAAGTTCATCACCATCAGGTCTGTCTTACAAGAAATGCCAAAGGAAGTTCTTCAAGCTGAAAGAAACGGATACTAATTAGCAAAAAAAAAAAAAAAAACAAAAAAAAACAAACAAAAGTATAAAAATCACTGGTAAAAGTAAGTACACAAATTCAGAATACTGTAATGATGGTGTGCAAATCATTATTATCTTTAGTATGAAAGTTAAGGAAAAAACTATTAAAAATAATAATAGCAACAATAATTTGTTAGGGGATACACAATATTAAAAAACACAAATTGTGACATCAAAATCATAAAATGTTAGGTTGTTATCATCTTAAAATGGACTGTTAAAACTATAAGATGTTTTATGTAATCCTCCTGGTAACCACAAAGCAAAAACCTACAGTGAGATATACAAAAGACAAAAAAGTAAGAAATCAAAGGATATCATTAGTGGTAACCATCTAATCTCACAAAGGAAGACAGTGAGAGAGGAAAAAAGGAAAGAAGGATCTACAGGACAATCAGAAAACAATTAACAAAATGGTAGTAGTAAGTCCTTACCTATCAATAATTACTTTGAATGTAAATGGATTAAATTCTCCAATCAAAAGTCATGAGCAGCTGAATTGATTAAAAAAAAAACTGACCCAACTATATGCCATTTACAAGAGACTCACTTCACCTTAAAGGTCACACATTGATTGAAAGTGAAAGTGTAGAAAAAGATATTCCCTGTGTTAAATAATATTTATGGGAGGCCATAATTTGAACTGAGCTGCTACTGTGGGCCTCAGCAGACCATACCAAAACAGAATGGAGTCACTTATGCTAGGGACCAAGAAATCAAACTGAACTCTGAAATGGGCCATTTTCCCCCAAACACAGGAGAGTCATAGCAACCAATCAACAGGGGCCCATTTTATCTGAGCTGTCACGATAAAAAGTTCCCTCTGTTTTAACCCTGTAAGGAAAGTAATTTTGAAACAACCAATCTACTTTTCATTCCTTATTTCTCCTTTTTTTGGCCCTTTTCTGCCTAGAAAGCCAACATCCTCTGCTCAGATTATCAGAACACTCATTCTGTTTCATAGAAAGAGATGTCTGATTCTACACGCACAAATAAAGTCAGTGTTTAAATTTGTTATATATACCTATACATATATATACACACACATGTATATATAGGTGCTCCTTTGTTGAGTGCATATATATTTACAATTATTATATCTTCTTGGTAAATTAGTATATGTATATTTAAAGCAAATATTAATAGATCTGAAGGGAGAGATATACTATAATATGATAATAGTAGGGGACTTCAATATCCCACTTTCAGCAATGGACAGATCTTGCAGACAGGAAATCGATAAGGAAACATTAGACTTGCACTACACTTAGACCAAATGAACATGACAGGCATATATAGAACATTACAAACAATAGGAGTAGAATATATAAATCTTCTCAAGTTCACATGGAACATTCTTTAGTATAGATTTATATTTTAGGCCACAAAACAAGTCTTAACACATTTAAGAAGATTGAAATCATAGTAAGTATTTTTCTGACCATAATGGTATGAAACTAGAAATAAATAATTGGATGAATTACAGAAAAGTCACAAATATGTGAAAATTAAATAACATGCTCATCAACAGCCAATGGGCCAAGAAGAAATTAAAAGGGAAATTAAAAAAATATCTTGAGATAAACAAAAATGGAAACAACATACCAAAACTTAAGTGATACAGCAAAAGTGGTAATAAGGAGAAATTTATAGCAAAACTCTTACATCAAAAGAAAAAAACTTAAATAAGCAACCTAATATTATACCTCAAGGAACTAGGAAAAGAATAACTAAACTCAAAGTTAGTAGAAGGAAGAAAATAATAAAGAACAGAGCAGAAATAAATGAAATAGAGACTAGAAAAATAATAGAAAATATCAACAAAATTAAGAATTGGTTTGTTGAAAAGATAAACAAAATTGACAAACCTTTAGTTAGACTAATGAAGAAAAAATAAAGACTCAAATAAAATCAGAAGTGAAAGAGGAGGCATTACAACTGACACCACAGAAATACAAAGAATCATATCAGACTACTATGAATAATTATGTGCCAACAAATTGGATAACTTAGAAGAAATGGACAAATTTCTAGACATATACTACCTACTAATACTAAATCATGAAGAAATAGAAAATCTGAGCAGACCAATAATGAGTAAGGAGATTGAATCAGTGACAAAAAGCATCCCATCAGAAAAAGCCCAGGACCTGGTGGCTTCACTGCTGAATTCTACCAAACATTTAAAGAACTAATAGCAATCTTACACAAACTCTCCAAAAAAATGACAGAGGAGGGAAAAATCCCGAAGTTATTCTATAAGGACAGCATTACCCTAATACCAAAGCCAGACAAGGACACTACAAGAAAAGAAAATTCTTATAGCTAATAACTCTGATGAACACAGATGTAAATATCTCCAATGAAATGCTAGCAAATCAAATTTAATGCACATTGAAGGATCATTTGCCATGATCACATGGGAATTATTCTTGTGATGGAAGAATGGTTCAACATAAGCAAATCAATACATGTGATATATTACATTAACAGAATGAAGAACAAAAACCATATGATCATCTCAATAGATATAGAAAAGACATTCAACAAAATTCAACATCGTTTCATGATAATAACTGTCATGTTAGGTATAGAAAGAATGTACTTCAACAAAATATAAGTTGTATATGACAAGCCTACAGCTAACATCATACTCAATGTTGAAAAGTGATCGCTTATTTTCCCTAAGATCAGGAATAAGATAAGGATGCTCACTCTTGCCACTTCTATTCAACATAGTACTGGAGATCCTGCCAGAGCAAACAGGCAAGCGAAAGAAATAAAAGACCCAAATCTGAAAGGAATAATTTAGATTATCCCTGTTTGCAGATGACATAGTCTTATATATATAAAACTCTAAAGACTCCACCAAAAAACTGTGAGAACTAATAATTCAGTAAAGTTGTAGGATATGAAATCAACATACAAAAACTCAGTAGCATTTCTACACATTAACAACAAACTATCTGAAAAAGAAATCAAGAAGTCAATCCCATTTACAATGGCTAAAAAAATCAAAATGCTTAGGAGTAAATTTAACCAAGGAAGTAAAAAAGCTCTATGTTGAAAACTTTAAAACATTGATGAAAGACATTGAAGAAGACACAAATGAATGAAAAGATATCTCATGTTTATAGATTGGAAGGATTACTATTGTTAAAATAGTAATCATACTACCCAAAGTTATCTACAATTCAATGTGTGGATTCAGTGCAATCCCTATCAAAATTCCAATAGCATTTTTTACAGAAATGAAAAAATAATTCTAAAACTCATATGGAACCGTGAAAAACCTCAAATAGCCAAAGCAATCTTGAGCAAAAAGAACAAAACCAGAGGCATCAAAGTCCTGATTTCAAAATTTCCTACAAAGCTATAGTAATCAAAAGAGCATGGTACTGGCATAAAGACAGACCAATACAGATTCAATGCAATCCCTATTAAAATATCAACATCATTTTTTGCAGATCTGGAAAAAAATAATTCTACACTTCGTATGCTACCAGAGAAGACCCCTTTTGCTATAGCAAAAGCAATTTTAAGCAAAACAAAAAAATTGGGAGGCACCAATTTACCAGACTTCAAGCTATACTACAAAGCTATAATAACTAAAACAGCATGGTACCAGCATAAGAACAGAGACATAGACCAATGGAACAGAACTAAGAACCCAGATATAAAACTATCCTCATATAGCCATCCAATCTTTGACAAAGCAGACAAAAACATACACTGGGGAAAAGAATCCTTATTCCATAAATGGTGCTGGGAAAATTAGATAGCCACATGTAGAAGACTGAAACAGGACCTGCACCTCTCACCTCTCAAAAAAATCAACTACGGTGGTTAACAGACTTAAACCTAAGGCTTGAAACTAAGAATTCTAGAAGAAAATGTTGGAAAAACTCTTACAGACATTGGCCTAGGGAAAGAATTTATGAGGAAGACCCAAAGGCAATCACAGCAACAACAAAAATAAATAAACAGGACCCGATCAAATTAAAAAGCTTCTGCACAGCCAAGGAAACTATCATGAGATTAAACAGACAACCTACAGAATGGGAGAAAATATTCACATGCTACACATCTGATAAAGGGCTGATAACTAGAATCTATATGGAACTCAGGAAAATCAGCAAGAAAAAAATAAAACAACCCCATTCAAAAGTGGGCAAGGGACATGAATAGAAACTTTTCAAAAGAAGACAGACTAACGGCCAACAAACATATTAAAAAATGCTCAACATCTCTAATCATCAGGGAAATGCAAATCAAAGCCACAATGAGATATCACTTAACTCTAGTGAGAATAACTTTTATCAAAAAGTCCCAAAACAATAAATGTTGGTGTGGATATGTACTGATAGGAACACTCATACACTGCTGGTGGGACTGCAAACTAGTACAACCTCTGTGGAAAGTAATATGGAGATACCTCAAAGAGCTAAAAGTAGAAGTACCATTTGACCCAGCAATCCCATTACTGGACATATACCCAAAGGAAAAAAAGACATTTTATAAAAAAGATATCTGCACTAGAATGTTTATAGTACTACAATTCACAATTGCAAAGATGTGGAAACAATCCAAGTACCCATCAATTTGTGAGTGGATTAATAAAATATGATATATGTATACCAGGAAGTTATACTCAGCCACAAAAAACAATGGTGATCTAGCACCTCTTTTATTATCCTGGATAGAGCTGGAGCCCATTCTTCTAAGTGAAGTATCACAAGAATGGAAAAACAAGCACCACTTGTACTCACCATCAAATTGGTATTAACTGATCAACACTTATGTGCACATATAGTAGTAACATTCATTGGGTGTCAGGCAGGTGGTGGGGGATTGGGGATGGATATATTCACACCTAATGGGTGCACACTATCTGGGGGATAGACATGCTTGAAGCTCTGACTTGGGTAGTGCAAAGGCAATATATGTAACCTAAACATTTGTATGCCTATAATATGCTGAAATATAAATAAATAAATGACCAACCAACCAACAAAACCATAGACCAATGGAACAGAGTAGAGAACCTAGAAATAAATCCATGTATTTATGGTCAATTGATTTTCAACAAGGCTGTCAAGAACACACAATGGGGAAAGGATAATCTCTTAAATGGTACTGGAAAAACTGAATATCCACATGCAGAAGAATGAAATTAGATCCTTATCTCACACCATATACAACAATCAACTGAAAATGTGTTAAAGACTTGAACACAAAATCTGATATTGTAAAACTGCTAGAAGAAAACATGGGGGAAAGCTCATTGGTCTGGACAAAGTTTTTTTTTTTTTTTTATATGACCCCAAAGCACAAGTAACAAATGCAAAAATAGACAAATGGAATCAAACTGAAAAGCTTCTGCACAGCCCAGAAAACCATGAACAGAATGAAGGGACAACCTCTCGAATGGTAGAATATATTTGCAAACTATACATCTGATAAGAGGTTGATATCTAACACATATAAGGGAATCAAACAATTCAATAACAAGAAAACAAATAACCTGATTAAAAAATGAGCAAAGGTCTTGAATAGGAATTTCTCAAAAGAAGACATACAAATATCAACAGGCATATGAAAAAATGCTCACCATCACTGATCATCAGGGAAGTGCAAATTAAAGCCACAATGGGATATAACCTCCCACCTGTTAGATGAGCTATTTTAAGAAAGAAAAAATATAAATGTTGGTGAAATGTGAAGAAAAAGAAACTCTTGTATACTGTTGGTGAGAGTGGAAATTAGTACAGCCATTATGGAAAACAGTCGGGAGGTTACTAAAAAATTTAAAATAGAGCTATCATATCCAGCAATCCCACTTCTGTGTATATATCCAAAGGAAATAAAATTGGTATGTCAAGGAGATATCTGGATTCCCATGTTCATTTCAGCATTAATCACAATAGCCAAAATATGGAATCAGCCTGTGTCCATTAACAGATGAATGGATATAGAAAATGTAGTACATATACATAATGGAATATTATTGAGTCCTTAAGAAGAAAGAAATCTTGTCATTTGCAACAACATGAATGGACCTGGAGGACACTATGTTAAGTGAAATAAGCCAGACATAGAAAGACAAATACCACATTATCTCACTTATATGGGGAATCTGATAAAGTTGAAGTCATAGAAACAGAAAATAGAATGGTGGTTAGCAGGGACTGGGGGTTGGAGGAATTGGGGAGATGTTGATCAAAGGACAAAAAATTTTAGTTAGACAGGAGGAACAAGTTTAAAAGATCTGTTTTACAATATGGTAACTATATTTAAAAACAATACAAATATATACTTGAAAACCACTGGGAGTAGATTTTGTGTTACTACCAGAAAAAAATGGTAAATGTGTGAGGTAATGCATATGTGGCTTGATTTAGGTACTCTGTAACATGTACATATATCAAGGCATTATTTTGTACACCATAAATATATATAATTTTTACTGGTCAATAGAAATGTAAAACAAAACAAAACCCCAAATTACTTCTTCAGTTTCTCAAGATAAAGAAACTAAATGCCACTAGAAAAATAGACATGTTTCCTGGTTCAATATGACTAGAAGGGTTATATAATCAAAATACCAAAAGAGTCAATTTTCCTGGAAAAAGGAACTACTGTTTCTGCAATAGTAGAGATTGTTCTTACTTTTGGAGATTATGCTTGCAAGGTTAATGACTTTGAAAAGTTTTAAGCTCAATTGTTGCTTTCTAAATTAATTGTGAATTGGAAGTTCACATAGGCTGAAGGTTTTTGGGTTGATACAATTAGAAGATAATATTAATACTTGAAAAAAGCATTTCTATAGTCTCCATTTAAAAAGTTATTCATGCTGCCATTGTGGTCTTTGTTGGATACAAATTTATTGCAGCAGGAATTACATATGCTGAGCCAAAGGCAATATACCTTTACTGTCTTCAGAGCCCAGTGAGTTCAAAATGTATAAAATTGGGAATATGGTGGAATATCTATTTGTTGAGCAGTTACTAGAAACAGGCTAAATTAATTTTTTTGAGTCAGAGCTTGAATTTATACTTTGAAATCCAGATATTGGATCTTATATCAGAGAGACATTGTAGAACAATAAAGTACTGTAAAAAGAA
Organism: Lemur catta; assembly: GCF_020740605.2. Lineage (NCBI taxonomy): Eukaryota > Metazoa > Chordata > Mammalia > Primates > Lemuridae > Lemur > Lemur catta. The sequence goes on along the minus strand of NC_059136.1, from coordinate 78,838,447 downwards.
CAAGGACACTCATTTTCTGTCCTCTTAGCCATTCAAAGATGACACTTTATAGGTTTTCCCTTCTCCACATAAAATTTTATATTCTATCCAACTTGTGAATAAATAATACTACTTGTTCCTTGTGGTTTTCATGACTAATGAGAACTCTATCCAAAAAACTTCTTTATTCAATGAACTGTACTTTTTAATGAAATCTTTTTTTCTTCTTGTTCTTTAATTATATTGCCTGTAAGCACAAAGCAAAAGACTTACTTGCACAATATTGTGCTTATAATGATGGATACTGAAAATGATGTTTTAATTTTAGAGATTCAAAGCAAAATTCAGGAGACTGAGGAGCACTTGATTTATATATGGGAATATGAAGTCTTCCAGTCTGTAAATTTGCCTCTGATCCCCAGGAGCCCAGTGCTTTTAGTTCAATCTAATTCTCTCCTCTTCTAAAATTTAACCAACATGTTTCTTTTTTTTTGTAAACTATAATAGCATAGTAGTTGAGAGTATGGGTTTTATTATTATCATATTTAGAGATACATCTGGGTTTAAACTTCAGTCTCAATACTTAACAGTTCCAGGATGTCAGGCAAGTTATTAACTTCTCTAATCCTTACTTAGCTGTAAAATGGAGACTACACCTACATCTTAGAGTTTTTGTGGGGAGCAAATGAGATAATATGTATAACAGAAATTAAGAGTGCCTGACACTTAGCAAACACTCAACAAATGGTAGATTATATTAAGCTCCTGTTCTCAATTAGGTAACAGGTAATTTTATTGAGTAATCCCAGTGCTAATGTGTTAGAGGAAACTTATATTCCTACTTTAGAAAGTCCTGAAGTCCTGAGTTTTGGTTTATTCTCAGCAGGTAATAAATATAACTTGCTATTGTGTAACATGTTACAGTCAATTGTTCTATTACATATATTCTCTCATTTGATCTTATTTAAAGGACATAGGATCCCTTGGCATTGGAAGTAAAATCATAGTTTGAGAAGGAACATTTCAGTACCTTGTTGTTTATCTCATTTTTCTAAGTAATCAGAAAAAGTAATGGAAGTTTCAAAGAGAAACCGACTCTACAGAATAGTTATAAGAGAAAAGAAAAGATTGCATACCATAGGAGGGACTGCTTTCTAGCCAAAAGAGATTTGTAGGGATGGCCTCACATGAGATGAGGCATCAGGAACAATGTAGATATCAGGAACAAATTGCACGCTACAATGTTAAGAGTGGGGCAATGAATATTGCATATGGAAAAAATTATGTGGAAAAGAATTGAGAACAGTTGGCTTACTCTGAGAGAATACCTCTGTGCAGGCCAAGGCAGGAAACTGTACCTCATCCAGAAGTTCAATGGTTGCTAGAGATGGCTTGGCTAAAAGAAGAATTCAGGGTTACAATTTAGTTGAGTAACATATTGGCAAATTCTAGGTGTGAAGGTAAATGGGAGAGTTAGAAGGACTAGGTCCAAATATTTTGCTGTTGTCTAGAATACTACTTGGGCAGTAGAGGTAGCCATACACATTTTATGAATGAAAAAATATTATTCGTTCACCAAATATTCAGCACCTCAAATTATCTAATATTTTGGCTCTAGAAAGCATCTAATGAGATGTGCATATGTAGAATTTAAATATGTTGGGAAATTTTGTAAGAGAGGCAACATTCTTTCTAATTGTCCAGATTTAGAACTAGAGAGGTAGGAGAGAAGAAGATTCAGAAAGCAGAAATAATCAAAATAGTTTTGGGTTATCTGTACAGACCTTTTGAAGGAAAGATAGCTGAGGGGCTATATGTTAGTGGGAAAAAAGACTCATCACATTAGTCAAGGATGAAAGTATGAGTTTTAAAAGGTGACAGTGTGAGATAGAAGAGACAACATGAAAGCAACTCAAAATGGTAATAGGAGAAATGGAGAAAACGAAAGGGTTTGAGTGTAGGAAGAGGAGAAGGCACATATGAGAATAGGCCAGATTGATCCCTCCTGTATCAAAGGGCAGGTAAAGAGCTCCAGGTGAAAGATTTTTGGTCTTGGCTGTTTGTCTAAAGGCAAACAGTCCAGGGAAGTGGCCAATTTCACTTTCCCTTCACAATGAGGACTATGTATATGAAAGGGCTGTGTATGTGAAACCTTAAACTTAGCAAACATGATCTTTGCCCTAAGGGAATTTGCAGATGTAGGGCAATATTGGAAGAAAGCAAGAAAGAGGAAGTTTGATGACAGAGATTACATAAAAAGAAAACAAATGAGCCAGAATAGAACGAGTTTACAAGGAGCTTTCCAATTGAATGTGGATTAGTATGTCACGGTTACTGACCTTGATGTTCGTGATGGTTCCTACATATATGTATTCTTAGATTTTTTTCCAGGGATTTTCAAAAAGTAAATGTAAATTGTTCAAAGAGTAAAGGTTAATATTAATAATGGTAGAAAATCAGATTAGCTACCATGCAGCAGACTTTGTGTGCTTAAGGATTGGGTTGGAGAATTTTCTTTTTCTCTAAGAAAAGGTTCTTGATACATATTTTCTCTGTTTTTCAAATAATAAAAGGTAAGTAAGATCTCTAAAGCTAATAATAATTCATATAAAAGGAAATTATAAAGGACTATTAAAATTTCTTATCCTAAAGTGAAAAATCTAACTTATTTATTTTTTTTTTTTTTATATATTATTTTTTTTTATTTCAGCTCATCATGGGGGTACATAAGTTTAGGTTATATACATTTTCCATGTCCCACCCATCCCCCCGAGTCAGAGTCCCAAGCGCGTCCGTTCTCATTCTCCCGACAGTGCACCTGGCACTCATCATGTAGTCATACCTCCATCCCCTCCCCCCCCCCCACCTCCCCGGGTCTGCACCTTCAAGCATGACCATTCCCCAGAGGGTGTGCAACGCACTCATCATGTAGGCATACACCCATCCCCTCCCCCCACCCCCCATCCCAGTCTGATATCCAATTGGTATCCTTCCCTGATGTACATTTAGGTGATGATCAGGGAAACCAGTTTTCTGGTGAGTACATGTGATGCTTGTTTTTCCATTCTTTGGATACTTCACTTAGTATAATGGGTTCCAGCTCTCTCCAGGAGAACCAAAGAGATGTCGTATCATTGTTATTTCTTATAGCTGAGTAGTACTCCATGGTATACATATACCACAGTTTACTAATCCATTCGTGGATTGATGGGCACTTGGGTTGTTTCCACATCCTTGCGATTGTAAATTGTGCTGCTATAAACATTCGGGTACAGGTGTTTTTGTTAAAGAATGACTTTTGTTCTTCTGGGTATATGCCCAATAATGGGATTGCTGGATCAAATGGTAGGTCTACTTGAATCTGTTTAAGGTATCTCCATATTGCTTTCCATAGGGGTTGCACTAGTTTGCATTCCCACCAGCAGTGTATGAGTGTTCCTGTCTCTCCGCATCCACGCCAACATGTGTTGTTTTGGGATTTTTTGATAAAGGCCATTCTCACCGGAGTTAAGTGGTATCTCATTGTGGTTTTGATTTGCATTTCCCTGATGATTAGGGATGTTGAGCATTTTTTGATATGTTTTTTGGCCATTCTTATGTCTTCTTTTGAAAAATTTCTATTCATGTCCTTTGCCCATTTTTTGATAGGATTGTTTGATTTTTTCCTGCTGATTTTCCTGAGTTCTAAATAGATTCTTGTTATCAGTCTTTTATCTGATGTGTAGTATGCGAAAATTTTTTCCCATTCTGTAGGCTGTCTGTTTATTTTCATGACTATTTCTTTGGCTGTGCAGAAGCTTTTTAATTTAATCAGGTCCCAAATGTAATTAACCACATAAATAGAAGCAAAAATAAAGACCATATGATCCTCTCAATAGATGCAGAAAAAGCATTTGACAAAATTCAACACCCTTTTATGATAAAAACACTTAACAACATAGGCATAAATGGGACCTACCTAAAAATAATACAAGCCATATATGACAAACCCACAGCCAACATCATACTGAATGGGGAAAAACTGAAAGCATTCCCACTCAGAACTGGAACCAGACAAGGCTGCCCACTGTCCCCATTACTTTTCAACATAGTATTGGAAGTCCTTGCGAGAGCTATCAGACAAGAGAGCAGAATCAAAGGTGTCCAAATAGGGACAGAAGAGATCAAACTCTCACTCTTTGCTGATGACATGATGTTGTATCTGGAAAACCCCAAGGACTCAACCAAGAGACTCCTGGAATTAATTAACGAATTCAGTAATGTCTCAGGTTACAAAGTCAATACACACAAATCAGAGGCATTCATATATGCCAATACCATTCAATCGGAGAACCAAATTAAGGACTCAATACCTTTCAAAATAGCAACAAAGAAAATAAAATATCTAGGAATATATTTAACTAAAGAGGTAAAGGACCTCTATAAAGAGAACTATGAAACGCTAAGGAAGGAAATTGCAGAACACGTAAATAAGTGGAAATCCATACAATGCTCATGGATTGGAAGAATTAACATCGTTAAAATGTCTATACTACCCAAAGTAATCTATAGATTCAATGCAATTCCTATTAAAATACCAACATCATTTTTCACAGATTTAGAAAAAATAATTATACACTTTGTATGGAATCAGAGAAGACCCCGTATAGCAAAAGCAATCTTAAGCAATAAAAACAAAATGGGAGGTATTGATTTGCCAGACTTCAAACTATACTACAAAGCTGTGGTTCTTAAAACTGCTTGGTATTGGCACAAGGGCAGGGACACAGACCAGTGGAACAGAACAGAAAACCCAAATATAAAATCATCCTCATATAACTATCTAATCTTTGACAAAATAGACAAAAACATACTCTGGGGACAAGAGTCCCTATTCAATAAATGGTGCTGGGAAAACTGGATAGCCACATGTAGAAGACTGAAACAGGACCCACAGATTTCACCTCTCACAAAAATTAAATCACAGTGGATAACAGATTTAAACCTTAAATGGGAAACAATTAGAATTCTAGAAGAAAATGTAGGAAAGACTCTTACAGACATTGGTCTAGGCAAAGAATTTATGAAGAAAACCCCTAAGGCAATCGCAGCAACAACAAAAATCTAACTTAATACTTACTGTAGGTCTTTTTCTATTTACTAAAATTCTGGGGCTATACAGACGGTTGATATTTATTTGTATTTGTTTAGAAAAAATACTGGGTTAGAGTATAAAATATAAATTAGACAAATCATTTGGAAACACGTAAGGTGGTAGCAAATAATGCTAATATGAAACCCGTTTGAATAGAGAAAGTACCATATGCAAAACATTTGCTTTTTTTTCTTTCTGGTTATTGGTAATGAGCAGGTAAATCAGAGAGGACATGTATAATAGATAAGTTCTGTTTGCTTTGATAGACCTTGCAGATTAATCAACTGGAGAAGTAACATAACGATATGATTTGAAACAGGAGAGATTATGCTTTTCTAACAAGAACTAATTTGGTTGTGAGTAAAATTCTAATCTGTTTTAGCTTAAAGATAATTTAGATTCAGATACAGCTACATCCAGGAGTTCAAGTGATCACAAGATCATTTGAAGAGATAAGATATAATCCAAAATCAAGAAAAATAATTTCCAACTAAAAAAAAAAAAACTCATAGGACAAATGGATGATGGTTAACAGACCTGTATTTTAAAACATGTTTAATATGGTCAAGGAAATAAAAAAACAAAATTAGGAATTTTAGCAAAAGACTGAAAAGCATTAAAAAAGCTAAAGAAAGATCCAAAATAAAACATATTCAGTAACTAAAATTAAGACCTCATGGGATGGGTACAACAGCATATTAGAGTTGAAGAGGCAATTAAAGTATCAGAAGATAGATTGGAAGAAAATGCTTATTTAGGCTGAAGTAGAGATAGAAGAAATGTGACAAATACAAAAAAGAGGAATAGAGATAAAAAGGATATTGAGGCAAGTTCTAATATACATAAAATAGAAGTTCAGAAGTTAAAGCGAGAGAATAAAATGGCACAGATACAATATTTGAAGAGGTAGTGAGTGAGGATTTTCCAAAACTAAAGAAAGACAACAAGCTAGATTTAAGAAGAGTTAAAAAGCTGTATCAGATTAGTTAAACAAACTACACCTAAGCACAGCATACTAAAATGTCTAAAAATATAAAATAAAGAAAATCTTCAAAGTAGCCATAGAAAAAGACAGACTACCTTCAAGGGAACAATAATAAGACTGAGAGTTGAATTCAATAGAAAAAATTGGAAGCCAAAGACAATGGAACATATTCAAAGTGCTGAAAGAAAATAATTGCTGACTAGAATTTTATACCCAGCAAAAATATCCTTCAAACAGGTGAAATAAAGGCATTTCTAAACAAAGCTAAGAGAATTTCTTAGCAATATATCTACATTAAAGGAAACACTTAAGTGTACTTTTCAGGCAGAAGGGAAATAGTCTCAGATGAAATCTCAGAGATACTGAAAATAATGAAGAGTATTGGAAAAGGTAGACATGTGGGTGAATCTCAATGAATATTGGCTGTATAAAACTATAATAATGTTCTGTGTGTCTTAAAATACATATTGAGTTAAAATGAACAACAATAATAGCAAATAATTTAGGAAGAAAATAAAAAATAATGTATAGTGATAAAATTACTGTTTATCTTAGGCAAGAAAGGATGTTATAATCTCTGCAGTACTACCAATAGAACTTTCTTTCATGACAGAAATATTCTATATATGTGCTATCCAATACACTAGCCACAAGTCACATGTGGCTATTGAACAATTGAAATGTGACTAGCTCAAGTGAGTAATTGAACTTTAAATTTTCTTTAATTTTTATTAATTTAAATTTAAATAATCACACATGGCTAATGGCTGTTGTATTTGATCAGACAGCTCTAGAGTAACCACACATACACACAAAAGAATAGTAAAGTAACTACTAGGCTGATAGAAAATGTTATATTAAAAAACACAATATAATCAAATATTTTATATAAAAATAATAAAACATAAGACAAGATACAAACGAACTAGAAGAAGATGGGAAAATAGAAACAAATAGTAGGAGGGTATATATAAAACAAAATATGCCAGTAATTCCAGTAAATGAACAAATTAAAGATTGTCAGCCTAGATTTAAACACTCTATGTTGCTTATAAGAGACATACCATTAAACATAAGAACATAGCAAAGTCTAAAAGTAAAAGGATTGAGAAAACATTGACTATGCAAAGACTAAATACAAAGAAAGCTGGCAGAGATAAATTGATACCAGACAAATAGATTTTAAGCAAAAATATTACTAGAGAAAAGAAAAAACATTTTATAATGATAACATGTTCACTGCACTAGGAAGGTATAGCAATTCTAAACTTGAATGCACTTCATAACATAGCCTCGAAATATATATAGCAAAAGCTGACAGAACTAAACAGAGAAATAGACAAATCCTCAGCAATATTAGCTGATTTAATACTTCTCTTTCATTAACTGATAGAATAGACAGAAAAGGGAAAGATTTGGAAAATTGAAACAGCAAAGACAGATCAATTAATCACTTTTGGTGATGGGACCAGCTTAGAAATCTTTCCTCTCCTCCATGTTCCCACATGGTATTTTTAAGGGGTATTTCTCATTTGGAGCTGTGAGACACAGATGGCTGTCACGTCATGTTTAGCAACCCTGAGAGCTGATAATGCAGCCTACTTTTTGTAGTTCTTTGGTTTCTTTCAAAGCACATCCCATATCTGTAATGATTATCTTTCTTTTGCAGATTAGAAAATGTCAGCTTAGATATTAAATTACTGTCAGTTTCACAAATAATAATTGTTTGTGGTAATGCTAAGACCCAAGTCTTTTGACTCCAAATCTTCTGTTCTTTCTACTGAGATGCTGGATAAACAATGGCTGGTTGGAAACATTTTATTAGAAACCCTCCACTTTCAATAACTATCCGTTGCTTTTCATTAGGCTCCTGTTCCATGCCTTCTCTTGGAGAGCTGCTAGGAAAGGAATGAAATGGACACAGAGTCTGAAGCTTAGGGTTTGAGAACTACCTGCTGGTGTTGGTCAACACACACAAATATCTCTGATTTTGTTTCCTCATCATTAATGTGAGGGTTATATTGCCCACTCATATAGGATTATTAAGAGTCTTAGGGAGATAAAGCACATATTTCCCAGGTTACTCAAGGGGATGGTAAGAATAACATCACAAATCAACAGTTCTCTGGCTTTACCCTGCCTTGCTCTATGAGAATCCCAGTGTCTTCAATTTTGGATGCCACCAGCAATGTCTCAGACTCTTTATTGGTTATTCCTTTTGAAAGATTATCAGAAGGATACAGAGAGAAATAATATCTCAGTCCTGCCTGTAAGAATATTTATTATAATGTTGCTCCATTTTCCCAGGGCTCTAGGTATGATATTAAATGGAAAGAAATTTTTGAGACAGTGATTATCTAAAGGAGTGATAATCTATAATTTAGTGTGTGTACTGAACTTAGTTTTATATTTCAAATAGGCAGTTACACTAGATCAATGCTTTTAAAACATGAATGTGTATATACATTCTGGGGATCTTATGAAAATGCATATTCTGATTCAGTGGGTCTGGGAGAAGCATGAGAGTCTGAATTTCTAACCAGCTCCCAGGTGATACTAATTCAGTCGACCTAGGAAACACACTTTGAAAAGCAAGATTCTATATACTTTCTCAAGACAATAATTGTTCTGGTAAGTGTTCTGTTTATTCTGGGTAGGGTGCTTCATTACAAACAATGCCAACTTAACTTTGGTAATGTTAAATGAAAAAAACAATTTATTGGAAGGGCACATTGATAGTGATGCTGGGAGACCATGTTCAGCCAAGTGAGTAGGATGAAAGAGAGGCAAGGCATGGCCAAGACCATCTCAGGAATGGTCTGCTAAAGACACTGCTACTAGCACCAGCTCAGCTAGACCTTCTCCACAGCAATGCTGGACTCTTGGTTGCACATATGTGGCAGCAAATAATCTTTGACTGGCCTTGAACCTGTGCATCACTTTCTAAAGAGATTCAAAGTCCCAGGCTTGAGACACTGATTTGCTATGCTGAAATCACAATGTCTCTTACCCATCTTGGAATTACCCACAAATAGAAAGAATATTTGGATATTTGTATTGGACAGCCCCAAATGGCAAATGTTACTATACTCTTAAATCTTAGAGAGGTGGGAGTGACAATATACCAGGCAGTCCTAATGCATCCTTTTGATAAATGAGGAATGTAATTTCCTGAGATGTTATGAGACTTGCTAAAGTTTTCATATAAAGTTACTAGAGAGAGATAAGACTTGAATTTTTAAATTATTTTAAATTCCCAACCCACTCATCTCTTGAGTTCTTTGAAGACTTTCCTTTTGTTGACTTAATTCATCCTTTGATAGAAGTTTAAGAGAAAGATTAGCAGATAGATTTTAAAAGCCAATGCCATTTTGCGGTCTGCATTGTGGATACAGTGAGCAGAGTTAGTGTTATCAAAAGATTGATAAACTGTGACAATAGAGTAATGAAACTGGATTTATTTAACACAGGAATTAGCAATCTCTTTATAAGTGCATTTAATAAGAGGCTGGAAGATAGAAAAATGGGTAATGAGGAATATATTTTTACATTACATTGGATAGGTGAAGTGTTTTAAATGAATATACCTTTAATGAGGTATAAATTTTTGAGTTAAAAATTTAAAACATAAAAAATCAGAGGACAAATATTTTACATTGTCTTTTTAAGAATTGTCAAATGTAAAAAAAATTTTTAAAAAGGTACATAAACACACACTCACACACAACTATTTCCTTCATGGCTGAGCCTTAGCGATTCCAAGTTATTTTTGGTTGCCAGATTTTAACCCAGAGGAAGTTTTATGGCTGAGTTAAAACCCCCTGAAAGCAAAGGTTACAATGGAAATGTTGACAGAGTCCATGCCATGGCAACATTTGTGAGACTGGTTTTATTAAAACAATAAACAACTTTTGTTCAAGTGCAAGTGGATGTTTAAAAAAAGAAAAAGACCAGAGAAAGGGCCCCTTCCTGAGTCTAATGCCTAATCTCTCTCTGTTATTTTCTTGCCCCAGCTCTGATCCTTAACGTGCTGGGTCTCACATGCAATCATTGGTTTGAAATCAACCCTTGCCCACCAACTTCTTTTACAAAGGACGATGAAATACCAGGAGAGGGAGCTCATATCTTCACTGGCTAAAGTAGATACTGAGCATATTCTCATTCAGGGCACTGGGTATATTTATAACAGGCAATAGAATCTGTGTTTTTAATTTCCTAATTGACTTTGTATGTACTTTTGTGCCAGATTATTATCTAACAAATTATCTCTGTTTCCTCTTTTATTGCCAAGTAACACATCAAGGTCTAAACAATACCTTATGTCGTACACACTGTGCATGCTGCAGGGAGAGGAGAAGGTTCACCTTGCACAATGGTGTTAGCAGACCAGGTGGAGCCAGTTAATGCTTCTCACACTTGGTGTCCACAAAGGGAGTCTCGTGACCTTACATGGTGTGAGCTCACGGGGGAAAAAGAGAATACTTATTTCCCCTGCCCTTCTCACCAAAGGGGATATTGTGCATAGTGTTTGTGAATGATGTGACTCTAACAGGAAAATATGAACCATCCAAGAAACAGCTTTTCACAGAATGAACACAAGGAATAAATATCAATGAAGCTAAACTAAAATATGAAGGAAATCAGATCAAATATGCTAAAATGCCCCCGAAAGATATTTTTAAAGAAAGCCTTTGGATTTGCAGAAAGTTACTGAAACTAACCAAAAAAAAAAAAAAAAAAGAAAAAGAAATAAGATGTTTGAAAAGTAATGGTGGGCTGGAGGCAAAAGTGCAGTAAATTGGTGAGAAATTTTCCATTGCCCAGAGAAGTGCCTGAACTCACTAGAACAAATGAACTCAAATTTGCTGTGGTAATGAAATTACATGGGGAGGCTCTATGCTCACATCTTCCAGCTACCAAGTCCTCTTAGTTTTAAAACAGGCATTCTCAAACCAGACTGAAGATTAGAATCACCTGTGGGCCCAGGGCACACCCAAGAACAATTAGATGAAAGTTCCTGGGAGGTCTGAGCGGAGAGATATGCATCAGTACTTTTTTAAAACTCCCAGGTGATTCCAGGGTGCAGCTGAGGCTATGAGGGACCCAGTAACCCTGGAAATATTGAGCTTTCAGCTGAAGAAAAACTACAGATGTTTGTGGCAGGACATTTCCTCAAGGCAATTTATTGGGCCCCTTTGACTATTACCAGCATTCACAATTTGGTCCTGAGGCTCATAGCCCATTTGGTAGAATGTCTAGAGCAGATGTTTGAATGACATTAACAAATGGAAGCCTCCAAACCGTTCCTTGTTTAATCAGTAACAGCAGGCCCTTGTTTAAGTAATGATCAGTAGTGGTCAACTTTAATCACCCTATTTTAGCCGTTTCTTCTTCTCTTCTAAATAAGCTAGGTGACCCTTGGATGCACGAAGTGACATTCTAGATGGCAACAAATTGGAATTTGGACTAATTGAGCATCAGATTCCTATGTGCTCCATCTCATGTAGTTAGTAAGACTGAAATTATGGAAGATGGTTGATTATTCCAGACATCTGAAGGATTGCTCTGAAATCAGTCAATTTTTTCTTCATCAGCTGTTCTCAGGGCCAAAATGCTAAATAGGGTGGATAACATTTGGGATGTGGAAAGGCCAAAGTCAAACTCAACTGGGACTCAGCAACAGTCTGTGGAAATAGTTCTTTTCCTCATGTCCTTGTTTCACGTTTTAGTCACATTTTCATAATTATTAACTGTTACTTAGAGCAAAGGGTTGTTTCTAAGTAGCCCATGAATTGGGCATGTACAAACTGGCTGGGTTTCGTGTTTGTTTACAGGAAACATCTCCTCAGCCCTCTTGCCACTTAGTGTCTTCTTATTAATGCACATGCAGGACAGGCGTGCTGTGGCTGCCCTAAGCCAGCACTTTGCAGCCCTGGCTGCACCCTTGAGCAGATGGTGCGTGGGATGCTTTGGCAGCTCGTGGAAGGACCTGATGCAGAACCACGAGCTCTTGAGGAGCCTTAGGCACTGTCCCCTGCGACTGGAGCACAATATACTGCACGGGAAATGCTAACATCTAGCCAAGGAGCCACGCTTCTACACACTCCAAACTAGGCAGAGGGCTAATGGAAAAGGATGTGCAAAGAAGTTTTCACTCTTCTCGGCGACATCTCAGAAAACTAAATAACTCCCCCATCCCCTCCTCTCCCTCCAAGCCCTTTGGGGGAGCAACCCCTTAAGTAATCAATGGTTCTTTGGGAACAGAAAAAGAAAAAGTGAAAATCCTGGCTTCGCTTTTGGACTACCTTAATCTGTGGAGAATAACTTAAAGGAGGTGATGTGACAAGTCTATGTTAATCATAATTTATTGTTCACAGAGAACTTTTATATAGTTGATCTCATGTATTTCTCACAACTTCCTGGTGAAGCTTTTTGGAGCAGATATTGCAACCCCTTCTAGGCAGATAGGGAAACTGAGACTTACTAAGTGACTCGCCTCAGTGGTCAAACACACTTTAAAATGTGTTTTACCTATTTTATGGGATTTTGTTATGTTTTATTTTTAACATTGGGAAGGGGACAGCCACTAGGGATATCTCAATACACTATTCTGAGCCAAAGAAATCTAGTTAAAACATGCCCTAGTGAATTCTCTATAAAGTAATTTTTGAAGTTGAATTGAGACTTCCTGTTCAGAAGCCTGATTGTCACCCATTGGCTAGTGCTATGGGCTGCCCATTTGTGTTTATGCTATTCTTGGTCCCAACATCTGCCTCTGTCCCCAAAGGCATTCTAGTTGTAGACCTTTTTAGAATACACCACTCATTACTTTGGGTCAACTTTCAACCAAACAGCCCAATTCACATAGAGGCCCTAAGTGGCTTCACCCTTTTATGCAAAGGGAGGGACAAGATGGAACAACACAGGGAGCATTACAGTGACATGAGAACAGGTGTTGACCAGTGGCTAGAGGGTTCCCCAAAAGCATGAGGTAAGCAGATCAAGGTGAAAGAGGCAGAGAAGCGGTGCGGACAGTGGTAGAGAGGAAAGGCTCAGGTGAGAGGATCTGGAAGGGTTTTCTTGCTTGTCTCCAAGCTCTCAAGATTTGCAGTACAAAAGCTCATCCAAATGAGACTGAGTGCCATCCATTCATCAGAATTGATGCATGTGTGCACCATGGGCCTTAGGAGGAAGAAAGTCAACTGGAAAGGAATTCTAGAAAGGAGTTGGTGCAGGTCTCACGTGCCATCTGGAAAGTGCATAGTTTTCATGTCTAGAAGTAAGTGGGTATCTCAAAAGCCAAGACTGTCCAGGATGCCTCAGGGTCTGCTTATAGGTATTACCTTAATTTGAAGTTATTTAAAACATTTTATGTTAATGAAAGTTATCCCCAGAATTCTAGAAAAGCATGAAAAAACACATGTGTGTGTTATCTGGGAAATTATGTATAGTGCATTGCTGGAAATGATGGGCTAGGGATGCATGAACATAATATTTTTCATAATTATGATAAAGGTAGAGAATGATAAACATTTTATATGAGAAATAATATTTTTTGGTATCATCTTCATGACAATAGAGTTTATTGTGAGTCTTCTATTTATAATAGTACCTTTGAAATTTTTCTTCTAATTCTTCTATATCAATTTCCAATTTAAATAAGAGAGTTATGACTGGACATTAGAACTAGGAGTCAAAACTCCTATTTTGTTGAGAGCAAAGTGAGTGTGGGAGAGGTTACATGGTTTGCCCAAAGTCACATGTCTTATTAGAGGCAGAGCTAGGACTAAAACCAAGGAAAATATGCAGTGGATTCTTATTCCTTTTTTTAAAATATTTTGCCAAATAAACACGTTGTATGGGAGCCATTCAGAAAGCAGGTAAAAAAGAAGACAGAAAGAATGTTCGAAGTACAGGATTCTCTCAGAATGTCACAGCCACTCAAAGTCAGCAGCGGCTGCCTCTGGCCGACCTTTGGGTACCTTTCATAATCCTGGCTGCCTTCTCTTTGATTTTTTTGGTAAAACCCAGTTGTCAATTTAGCAGTTTATGGAGTACCAATATTAAATCACTCATTCTTTTCCAGTAAAAACAAAATAGGAAATATAGGGATTTAAGAATTTTATTTAACTGCTTGTACCTTCATTATTCTGTCAATGTCATGAAGACAGGGTGTGAACTGTCTTGTTCGCTGCTGTATTCCTAGTGCTTGGCACATAATAAGGGCTCAGTAAATACTGGTGCCCTTTGCAGGCCTTTCTCTAACTACCTGACTTGGACGCCAGCAAAAACTCAGGCATGCATTGAAAATATCTAACCACATGAAATGTTTCTCAGGTCTAGGATAAATACACTCAAAAAAAAAAAAAAAAAAAAAAAGAACTTCCTAAAGAGGCTAGCAAAAGCATTTTTCTTTCTACATTTGTGTTTAAAATTTGAGAGCAACTTCTCTAGTAATGAGAAAAACGTTTACTTGTAGGCATGGTTTCACCTAGGACAGAGTTGTGCTTTTGGAATTATTCGGTAAACACTCCTTGGTTATGATTTTGCATGCAACTTCATTTGATTTTTGTAAGATCCCTATGGAAGAGGTGAGACATATTATTATCACCATCTTTAGTTTATGTAGGCTCAGTGGCTGACTTAGAGCATTTCCTGCCAAAGAGGCTTCTGAAAAACAAAACAAAACAAAAAAACACAAAAAATCTCCCAAGTCATTGAGGATAAGGAGATAGATCTTCTGACTCTAAATCCCATACACTTTCCCAAACTCCATGCTTTTTTTTGGATAGCAACCCTGGCCTTGGTAAATTACTCATCATAACTTGCTGCTTTTTCAGTGCATTAAAGGTCATGATCCTGCCACTCTCCCCTCAGAGGACTGCAGAAGGTACTGAATAGAGGTCTAGTTGTTAGTAGCTTCATGGGATTTTCCCCCTTCTCCGTGGAGTGTCTTTCTTTAATATGAAATTTGGTGGCCTTTGTTATGTGCCTCAGTGTCGAATTTGCTTATGTAAAATTTCATAATCCTAAAAATCTCCAGATGACAACAAGCTATACATTGGTGGTGTGAAAAATTTTTGATAAACAAATGCTGAGATGACAACAGAATTTAGGCAGTTCCTTTGAGTTTATAGTAATGAAATTTCAAATTAGTTCAACAAATAATGTTGAGTACTGTTTATGATTAAAGTAGATCTTGTCTTTACATGTTCCCTGTCTTTAGGAAATATGCAGTTTCATGGAAGAGACTGACCTAAACAATTAAATGTTCAATGTGATGCAGGCTAAATAACCACAATAACCAACCTGCCATAGGTACAGAGGAGGGATTAATTATACTTGGTAATATCAGGGGCCATTTTGCAGGTAACACATAATCTGGGCTTTAAAAGATGAATTAGATTTTGTTAAGCAGTAACCGTCATTCCAGGTGAAGGAAATGACTTGAGCAAAGGCACAGTAGCATAAAAATGCAAGGTGTTTAGGGAAATGATAGAAAACTATTGCAGATAGATTGTACAAGTTTTTAGGAGAAAATGATGGAAATGAACATAGGAAAGCATATTAGACTAAAGTTTGGAGTCTTTGAATGTTAGATCCCATTTGTGCTTATGGCTATTTTAGGTGGGAAATCTGGTGGGCAGATGTGGATGGCGGGACTTAATTAAGCATCTCAGTGATTAAAAACAGAGGTCCAAGGCTTGTGGATGATGTGTAATAAAGATGCACCCAAGGCATATCAATAATATGGTTATAGCAGGAGACCAATCTGTGACATAAGGACCATGTGGACCCTTACCAAATCATCTGTAATAGATATGATGAAACAAGTAACCTGCTGCCCAGGCTTCTTGACTTGAGTGGTCATGGAAATCACCTGGGGAGCTTGGTAAATGCAGATTCTGATTCAATAATCCTGGGCCCAAGTCAAGCTACTGGTCTGCGGACTGTGCTTTGAATAGCAAGGACCTTCTGCACTAAACAAAGGCCCAGGCTTTTGTGAGCCTGTGTTCTGGTCCTACTGCATTTTGTCTTACAGGGAAAATTACTTAACCTTGCTGGATATCTTGGCTGTTAGGCAATTATCATTTTAAGAAGGCTGACATTAATACAAAATCTTGCTTTTGTTTGATTATGGGAATTAAATCTACCAAGATCTTCCAGCAAATGATTATAAAGCACTAGACTAAATGTGAGACAAATGACATCATTTAAAATAAGATGTTTTTCTTGGAAGTCAACCTGTAGGCACTGACACAATGAAGGAAATTTATTTTTAAGCTATGTTTTGTGTAGACTGAGGGCTACATCTCACAAAAGAGTCAGAACAAGGACGCTTTCTGTTAAAGAGGTTTAGATTTTGCCTGGGAAATCAGTTTTAATTTTTTAATGGATTTTAATTGTGTCGTTATTGGAAAAAGGTGTGGAATGTCTAAGTGATCACATCACTTCAGTCTCTATAAACACCTCAGATTCTCCCATGTCACCAGCCAGCTGGTGTCCTCATATTCCCCAGGCATCTCCAGCTCATGTGCCCTAAATTAGTTACAGGACAATGACTGGTTTTAATAATCTACACCACCTTTATACTTTATTCTCCCACTTTTTGCTGTCCTAAAAGGGGTATACGATATTCCACTACAGTTTGAATTACTCAGAAAGATTGAGAATTTTGGAAATTCAAAAACAAGCTTGAGTTTTGTATTTGAAAAATATTTCTGGAAAAAATGATTCTCCACTGAGTCTCACAAGAACAAGATAATTCTATCTTTAAAAAATTTCTTGCCACAGGATATCTGCTGGAGAAGATAGAACACTTTTGATTCTAATCATTGAGCTAAGAATTTCAGGCCAGACTATTCTGTTGTATTGTTGAGATTAATGTCTGCTTGTTTAAGCTACCTCCTGCTAATGGGTCCTCTAAAAAGATAAAAAACAAAACCAAACCACAGACAAAATCACACACAAAAACAAAAACCCCAAACAAAACAAAGCTTTCCAAGTCATCAAGATTTAAGTTTTTTTTTAAAGAAATTTCAAAAATAAAGACTGTTTATTTCCTGTGGAGAAAAATATGTGTGAATGTGTGTGTGTGTGAGTGTGTGTGTGTTCTGTACATGACACAGGAAGAGATCAGGACAAAGTCTGTATGATTAAAATAGCTGGTATGGGATTATTTGATGGATCAGGTAATCATGCAAGTTCAGAGCTTGGTATAACCTTTTGCACAATGGAGAAAATAAATATTATTTTTCATTTTTTTAAGTTTAGACATGTATCCTGTATGTACCAGGCATTTTATTATGGATAAGGATTAGTCAGGAAATAAAACAACTCCAAGATTTTCAGCAACAAAAACTGTGGAAAGAAATAATCTGTAACCGTGCAGCACTTATTCCCAATTGCAGTATCTTGATATTTCAGGGTGTTGGCAGATTTTGTAAGCAGTTTTGAGATATTTTAAAGTAAATTCCTAAAATTGTCCATGGGTAAGTCATTAAATACTAGTTACGTAGGAGCAGAACCCTAAACATAAGTTTCTTTGAGGAAAAATAGTGTATGGTCAAGTAAGGCCTGGATGAGAAGTCAGAAAATTGAGATTAGAGTCCAGGTTTGCCACTGACTAACTAAATGACTATCTACCCACCTAGTTACATACTTAAGTAAGTTGGTTAAGTTGTTCAATTTCTCTGAGTTTCAATGCTTCATCTTTAAGTAGACCCATCATTTGGTAAAGTAATCTCACTACTGGGTATCTACCCAAAGGAAAAGAAGTCATTTTATCAAAAAGACACCTACACTCAAATGCTTATTGCAACACAATTCACAATTGCAAAGATGTGGAATCAACCCAAGTGCCCATCAATTCATCAGTGGATTAACAAAATGTGGTGTGTGTGTGTGTGTGTGTGTACACACACACACACACGTACATACAACAGAGTACTAATTCAGCCATAAAAAGAATGAATTAATGCCTTTTGCAGCAATTTGGATGGAATGGGAGACTATTATCCTAAGTGAAGTTTCTCAGGAATGGAAAAAAAAACATATGTACTCTCTAATAATTTGGAACTAATCGATGAGCACACATGGGCACAGAGAGAAGTAAAAACCATCAAAAATCAAGCAGGGGGGAGGGGAGAGGGCAGGAGGGGTAAAAACCTACCTAACAGGTACAATGAACACTATTCTGGTGAGGTACACACTAATAGCCCTGATTTAAGCATTCTAAAAGATATCCATGTACCCAAAACATTTGTACTCCTTTCATATTTTGAAATAAAAAATTAAATTAAAAAAATAATAATATGGGAATGACACTACATGCTCTGCCTTCTTTCAAGGGCTGTTTTAGAGACCATAATAAAAAAATGTGAAAATACTTTGTGGATGTCGAAGTGCTATGCAAAAGCAAAGTAAGACACAGTGTTTGTGTTACCACTGTGCAATCTAGCAAACATGGGGTAGTTTCTATTTGCAGAAGTTACATCTACTTTGAGAGCTATTGCAGGTTTAGCTCTCTGAGAAGCAAATTCTGAGATGGAGATTAGCATGGGGGAGGTTTTTTAGGGATGCTCTTGGGATCAATAGCTGTGGAAGGGAAGGATGCAGAACTGGGCTGAGGGAGGAGCTGAACTGTGAGGCAGTCTCAATGCAATTGTATTCTAACACCTTGGAGAGCTTTGAAGCTGGGGTGACCCTTCTGAATTGTCCGAGGTGGGGTGAGGGACTCTGTGTCAATCAGTTTTGGATGTGGCCTTCCCTGGGAAGAGGACATATCCTTGAACAAGGTGACTGTCTTCACTTTCAGCCAAGTAATCCCTGCAGTGGATTGACAGTGGAAAGCTGTAGACTGGCAGCATTCCTAGTAAGGATATGAGTTCATCACTCCTGAAGGGGGTTCAGGGTGCAAAATGCCCTTTAGCTAAAATACTAGGCTAGTCAACTGTTCTTTTATTTAGGCTGCATCACATTAGTGTCTCAGTGTGTTTTGCTAGGTTCTTATGTGAATAGTAAGAGTTCTATTAAAACTTTTTGCTTGTGAATATTGGCAGGATGGTAATTCCTGGCAATTGATCTTCATAATTCCAGAAGGCCATTTTTTGTACAAATGTTGTGATAAAAATATTGATAGAGGCAATATTTTAAATTTCTAGCATTGTTATACCAAAGATATTTGAATTGATGATGTAAAAATTTGCAGGCCCCCAAAGCTGTCTTTCTGAAGAACACGGTGAGCATGCACATTACTGTGCGGTCCATGTCATAACAGTGTTGTCACTGTCCACACACGCAGAGCTGCTCATTCTATACTCAGAATGCATGACACCTTGAGGTACCGAGGGTGCTGTTGCTAAAGGCCCATTTTACAGGTGATAAGTAAGGCTGAGAGCTTAAATAATTGGACAAGGTCACAAAGATAGAAAATGGCAAAACCAGTGCAAAAACCTCGGTTTTCTGACTTGAAGTGCAGCATTGTGGTACTACTCACTGTAGCACAATCTCTCAGAGTAGAAGATTGGCCTCCACAGACATGGACTTCATATTTATGTTTGAGCATTGCTTTATTCCACTAAATCACAGATGATAGGCTATTTCCCTTCCTCCAAATCAATTTCCTAAAATTAAAGTACAGTAATTTTTTCCATCTGTTCATTCACATAAATATTTTCTGAGTATTTATAAGGTGACAGGCATTATACTAAACCCTGGGGTATAAGCATAGACAAACTATAGCACCTGCTTCCAAGAAACTTAGCATCTATCCATTCTGGCCTAACATCTACCTAGGGGAGCTTCGGGGCACAGAGAGAGTGTTCTCCATTGGACTGGAAAAAAGGGGCTCTGTTATATAATTTTTTGCTTTGAAATATCAGAAATATTTTCATTTAAGAATTGTAATGTGTAGGATGTGAACTTTCAAAGTGTGCTAAGTCCTTTTTCCCTTGGAGTACACAAATATGGCACCCCATCTTGCCCGGCTGTCTTACTTACAAGGAGTGGATGTGGAAGGTAGGAGAAAATGAAGATTTCAAGAATGTTCTAAGATTTTTCTGAAAATTAAACAGAACCCCCAAATAGCTAGCTGAATATTTATTGGAATTCAAAGGGGAAATGTCTTCCACATGATCTTGAGAAACTTTCTGCTCTTAAGATTCAATTTATGATTTGGGAAATGGTCTCACTTTTAGTGCCTGAATTATGACATGGAATAGTTTTATTTTGTAATGATTACATAACCAAAATCCAGGAAGGCTCTGGAGAGTGCTAAAAAATCAATATTGACTAATTGAAATACTATCTCTGAGTAGTTTAAAAATGAATACTTTCTCAAAGTCTATTGTTTTGAAATTGTTTTAGATGTTGCCAAAAAAAAAAAAAAAAGAGTACCAGTTAGAGCCACCTATGCTTGCTGTCCTAGGTAGAGCTGAAAAGCCCGTTGACTTTGACTAAAGTAATGATCAGTGGATGCCAGGTCCTTTCAAAATCGACTGAAATTTTATTTGCTTCATAGCAACAGAGACTAGAAACTGAAATATATTCATTTTCTCATTTGTTGGTGGCTCATATGTCCGTGTTCAAGGGTTGAACTCTCTGCTTGAGGGCTATTAAAATGGCTTTACATGAACCAGTCTGACTATGAAATGGCCCTATTTTGACAAAATCATTTTGTATTTGGCAGAACTGGCTTTGGACTGATGATAAAATGCCAATACATGGGCTGGCAGGGTTTTTTTTTTTTTTTGGTTGTTGTTGTTTTGTTTTTGGGGTTTTTTGTTCTGTTTTTTTTTAAGGATCAAATATATTCAAATATATTATTAAGAAAAGAGAAGTGAAAATGTAAGTTATCCTGTTTTCCTTACTTCTCTACCTTTTATTTCTATTGAAAATACTTAGCTTATTTCCAGAAGTAAATTTTTGAGATGAATAGTAAAAAAGCATATAGAAGGTGATAGAAATATTTCCTAGACATAATAACTTGTTTATCAGAATAAAAAAGTGGATCTGATTGAGTTAGAGAGTAGAATTATGGTTATCAGAGACTAGGAAGAGAAGGGGGGAATAGATGAAGAGAAGTTGGTTAATGAGTATTAAAATACAGTTAGGTAGAAGAAATAAGTTCTAATATTTGATAGTAACAGTAGGCAAATTATAGTTAACAATAATTTATTGTATATTTCAAAAATAGCTAGAAGAGAATTGTAATGTTTCCAGCACAAAAATGTTTGAGGTGATGGATATCCCAATTACCCTGTTTGATCATTGTACACTGTATACATATATCAAAATATCACACATACCCCCAAAATAAGTACATCTTCAATATATCAATCAAAAATACAAAAAAAAAACTTTTTATGAGGCAGGTGGAGTCTATTATTGCATATTCTAAAGATGTTACAAGATAATGTTATAAATAAACAGTACCATGACTTCTTGTCTCAGAAATAATCAGTATATCCAAAGTTACATGAATTAAGTACTTTTTATTGTCAAATCTTTGAAAGCAGGAAACATTGAGGTATGGTTTATCACTCATATGCACAATTTCTTTTATGGGGACAACAGTTTTATTTGGAATCAAATTGATTTTTGTTGTTATTGGCTTGGGTAACCAAGTTCTTAGATTAGTAACTTATATTGATGTGATTATTTTAGTGCACAAATTTGTAACGTTGGTGAAGGAAAAACAATTAGATGTATCTATCAAAAAGTATTACCTCTTATTTAAAGCTCTTTTTTAGCCCCTGAGATTAGGTTTTATATTATAGACATATTCCACATTTGTTGGCTGTAAGACAATTTCTATTTAAAATATTCAGAAAAGACAATAGTAAGAAGAATAAAAAAAGGGCTTTGTTTTTCTTACAAGAAAGTGCTTTGGAAGATATTACTACTGGACTCTCTTATGGAGAAATTAGGTCATTTTTGGCTCATTTGGGTGTATTAAGAGAATACAACCTGTTCTAGTTTTTCTTCAAGGGCCTAAATTTTCTCCAAAGAGCCTATATACTATCAAAATGAAGCCATAATTCTGTCTGTAACAAGAGCTTTAAATATACTGAAAGTAGATGAGGCCAGAATTCTTACAAAATCTTTGACCTTACTGTTTAATCAATGACTTTTAAAAATGTTTTATATTTTTAGGAATAAACACTTTTTGAACACTGCCATTTTCCCCACTAAAATAGCATAAATTATTCAACAGTTTTGAAAAATAACTGATTATTGGATTAATGATGGACAATGAACAAAGTACTTATTTTCAGAGGCAAGGGAAACATCTTGGGCTTGAGGTTAAGTAACTAGATTAAATAAACATCTTTATTTCCCCTGTGATATCAGTTCTGCGTCCCTGACAAGTATTTGTGAGTGAGATAATTGTAGATACTAGCAGAGGCTAAAAGATAACTGACATGTTTAGCAACTATTTCATATTGTAGATTGAACACAGGTATAAAATCCAGATGCTGGGTCATGTCTAGACCATTGGTTATGGGATCGTCTAGGATCTCATTGTCTTCATCTTTTGGGCTGAAACAGGTCAAAGAAACCAAATATCCGGGAAGTTTTCACTGAAATATGCTAATTAATTTTGTAACCAAAATGCTTGTATAATATTCTTAAGTTATATATAATGGGGGTGGGACTGGAGGATGAAAAATTATCACCCTTGAATCAAGATTGAGGTAGGGGTATGTTTTCTGATGCTAACTGGAACTATTAAACAGTACACTCCATGAGGTTGGGTCTATGTATTATTATTGTTTACCAACCTATCACCTAATACAACACCTGGCTCCTAGATATGCAATAAATATTTGTTGAATTATATATAAAAGGAGGAGATTAGAAATAATGAGAGAGAAATATACAAACAAATGCACATTCTGAAGAGGCTAACACCCTATTCTTGCAGTTCTTCCCTCTTCTTGGCCTGTATCTTTAAATTTCTTTGAATCTGAGTTTCCTCAGCTTACAGATGAGGGTGATAAAGTATTCCACTTCATAGAACAGTTGTCTGGATTAATGAGACAACATGCAGAAAAGCACTTCGTAAAACAAAGTGAATTCAGACATAAGATGTAATTGGTGTCATCAAAGTCGTGGCAATTCGGAAAAACCTTGGTTGATATTCCCTTATATAATGTGCATGAAAAAGAGCTGTTTTGGTGGGTTATTTTAAAAGTACCATTTAATGTAAGCATTATGTCAAACCATATCAATTATGAATCTAGTTCTCTTTGGCAGATACGTACTTTGCAAATTATCTCATCCACTTAGGCAAAGGTAAGTAGACAAAGAAGCTTCTGTGCATATTGAAGCAGTTCTTTGGCTTGCTTCCTATAGTTAAAATTCCCTGTATTCAGCTTCATTTTGACTTGTGGCAACCCCAAAACAATTCTGTTTTATTACCTCCCCAAATCTGGCTTATTTATATAAAAGAGTATTAATTTGAGACAGTCACATTTTTATCTTCAGTAGAGTGTCAAGGAATCCTAAAGAGAGAAAACCCTAGGCAATCTGAGCTAGTGGGTGACTTATAAGCAAAGTAACTCACTGTAGTGAGTGCACACTATGTACCTGAGACAGGTAGAGGCAGAGGTCAAGTTACTTACACAAGTTCACACAGTTACCCTGTAGAGCTTGGGATAGAATCTATGAGTATGAACTCCTGATTCATCTTTTCACTAAACCAAGTAAAATTCCCAGAGGTTAGAAACTTTGAAATCCTGCATTGTAAAAAAAAAGTAGATATTTGATAAATATTTGGAAGAATATAATAGTATCACATTTAGTTTTTCCTTGTTCTTAGATGACTGATCAAGGCCACAAAACAAAAATGAAAACAAACAACAACAGCAACAAACTGGTTAACTGTGCTTCCGTGGAAAGTGATTATGCACTAACACATTATTTTAGCTTGAAACGTGAATGTAATTTTATTCCTTCTGCTATTTCCAATTATTGGATTAAGTCTAAGCATGAAAGATCTCCCCCACCACTTGTGAGAGTAAATACTAATGTAATGGGGTGTTTGGCTGTTACTGACACACGATATACTCTCAGATTGCATTTTATTCTGGACCTTTCAACTAGAAAATCAAATTCTTGCTCAACTTTGGGGGCTGAAGTTATCCTTTGTCTCAGATGTTAAAATATAGCTCTGTATCCGATTCACAGATAAACCAGACAACAGTATATAAGGAATAATTGGCAAGCAGGTTGGATACTGGAAGTAGCAGAAAAAAGAGTTGGCATTTGCTGGAGAAAGTATATGCAAAGATTTTGCATCTCAGTCCTGGCACCAGCTGCTGGAGCAACAGCTTGTCTTAGCGTGGGTTCTGCTATGAGCAAACTGGTATTAGGGCCCTTTCTCTTTTTTCTGAAAAGCTACTCCAGTCTGGAAAACATTACAGAAGCTCAGATAATTCTAAGGAAAAGAGGAAAAAGCAGAAAATTTCAAGTCAGCACTGTGTCTGAGACCTGATCTTTATAGGCACATTATAAAACATCAAAGCTAAAACTGAATAAATGGAAAAATGTGGTACTTATTGGTTATAGAGAAATAAATTCTACGATATAAACTCTTCCCATACACATAATGATTTTTAAATATAGTTCTTTTTTGTAGCATTTGATAAGTTATGATGAAATAAAGGATTTTTAGCAATAGCTGAAATTAAGAAATATAGATTCTGAATGATTTATAGGAAAAAATAATCTACACAAGGTTTTAATTAATGTCCGAAACCATGTTACTTGATGTTTTAAGATGCTTGGTCTGAACTAAAGAGAAGAAACCAATTTTTCCCTGGAATATAAGTTTAATGAGGGCAGAGTGGTTTCAATTTCCTGATCAGGAGATTCGAGACTAATTTTCAATGGTTATTTAGTAATAAAAACTAGCAATTTATACAGGGCACTTCATGTACATTGTCTCAATTTTCTCATGAGGATAAAGTAGGGCAGATATTGTTATCATTACCATTTTTACATAAGAAAACTGAGTTTTGGTAAAATGATACAACTTACAATTGGCAGAATTGGCAAAAGATTGAAATACAAGATCCCAGCCTCTAAATTCTAGCTGTTTCACTCCATTGTGCTGAGTCAATACTTGCCTTCTCATGTGGAATGTCATTATTGAGCTGCAAAATACAGGTTCCTTGAAGCTTATAAATACGGTTATCAAAATCAACCTTCCACTTAATATGTGGTTTCTTTCCACAGTAGCGATAGATGCTTGACAATTTCAGTCAAGTGGAGTTTACTTATTTACATGACAACCCTCTATTAAATGGCTGTACTTTTTAGAAAGCTATTTCCTAAGCAGAGTGAAATGTACCTCTTGGTAATGCTTTCTAATTTGCTTCTAGTTATGCTCTCTGCACCAATTTTGGCAAAGCTACTCACGCTACACATTACCACCATTTAAATACTTTAAGACAATATTCTATACCTTTCTTTTTTGAGTCTTTTCTGGGCTAAATCCCCTCAATTCTCCAATTATTTTTTTAAATGTGATATAATTTTTTGGATCCTTCATTTTTCTTGCTATTCTCCTTATATTGCTCAATTTCCTTGTAAAATCTAATACCTAAAATTCAGTGAACTACTCAGATATATCTTCAGTAGTAAATAATATGATGCATTTTTTTTGCCATGCTTCTGAAATTTAATTTTTATTACTGTGTCCCACGTTTATACTTTGGCTTTTATTTAGATTCAATGAAAACTTCAGATCAATTTTTCATATAAAATATTACCAAACGAAATTTTCAACTTTTACCTTTTGGACTTCTGTTATTTTAGTTGCTCAAGATAATTTTGATTTTCCAGCTCTTCCCTACCCTGCCAAACTAAGGAACTGCTCCGTATTTGATAAGCCAACTTTAGTGCCTTCATCCTAGGCATTGATATCAAAGCCAAACGAGTGAGAGAAGGGCAGGACTTTCTGACACAGTAAGAAGACTGGAGAGTCCAGTAACATCGAACCTTGTAAGACTGGCTCATCACCATTTAGCTCTACAATATTGAGCAATTTGATTAAACCTTTCAAAGTTTCAGTTTTGGAACTGGAAGGTGGAGATAGTTATACCTCCCTCATATGGTGTAAGAGCTTTAGATGATGTACAGGTTCCAGGACTTGACTTGTGTTTACAGGTCAACAAATGATAGAAATTATTTCTATCGTGGAGCTCTTGCTATGCGGCAGGCATTCTGCAAGGAATTGAGAAGACAAATAAGAAAGAGTATTTGTCCCTAAAGAATTCAAGACAAGATATCTTTGTTAAGTATAATGTAATTTTCAGAGGTCTTAAAAGTGATGTAGTTTTTTTTTTAAGGATAGGCATGGAAAGATATTCAAGTCACATATTTTAGTGGAAATAAAAAGCAAGTTGCAAATGGTATGCATTGTATGACTCCACTTTAAACATTTGATATATTACTGTCTGCATATAATAAGTCTGGAGAAATTCCTGTTCCACACCAAGTGATGCTCATCTCAGAAGGGACTAGTAGTGGCAGTGGTAAGAGTATTTGGGCTTTTAACGCACTAGGTATGTCTGTGTTTATATGTACACATGTGTTTTTAAAGACTGAGCATGCATGACATTTATAAACCAAAACAGTTATAACAATTGTTTAAACTGTGATGAAATAAAGTCATCAAATACAAGCATACACCAGGTATTTGACAGGGGAAAAGGCAGGGAAAAATTAACCATGAATAAAAGAAAGGAAAGGTGTAGTCAAATCACCAAATCCTTTCTTTATATGTTTTCATCCCTGAGTCACTGCCCTGTTTCTCTTTTTCCAAATTCTTCCTTTGAAAGTTTTCCTAAGACCCCAGCTCCTCTAAGAGTGGAGATATGCATTTCTCCCCACTAAGGTGTTTGTATTCTGACTCTGAACTACAATCTAGTAGCTGAGGTGCTACCAGCTGCATCCAGATGCTTCCAAATATAATCTTCCCCTGGGACCTCTGCCTTTGGTACTCTTAAACTCTATGTCTTCTATTTCAAGACCTTTATCTTTTTCCATATACTAAAAACTCAGATACAACCACCTGCTCTGGGGGCTGCCTCTCCCCTTCCTTGCTCTGTGGGTTTCCTGTTTCCAATGCCTGAGGATTGGTCCACTCCTAATAGCTAGTCCCATCCTGAGGGATTAATTAATTTATTTTAGTAATATGGTCTAGTGAAAACATCATGGACTTTGGAACAAACAGACCTGAGTTTGAATGACAGTATGCTTTATTAATTATGTGGACTTGGACCTTTCTTATTTCTTATTTTGTCATCTGTCATTGATTCTCTCAACAAATATTATCAAGTGTATTGCTAGGTTCTATAGGTTCAGTGTTGAAATAGAAATAATTTTTGTCCCCATGGAGCTCATGACCTAGTGCAGGATACAGAAGAGTGAACACTGAAAACATTAAGAGTGCTGTGACAATAGAAGTATGGGGTATTGTGGGTGGACAGAAGTGGGCCACTGAACCCAGACTTGGGGTGGTCATGAAAGAGTGAAGACCCAGCTAAGTCCTAAAGGTAGAGAAAGGATTAGCTATGAATGGTGGTGAGAATGGGAGGGTCCAGGCAGAAGGAATAGCTTGGACAAAGGCCTGGAGACCAAAAGAACATGACATTTTCCCAGAAGAGAAGGTCTATGAGCCCCTGTACCACGGGATGGGACTGATAAGCCAGATCACCTGGGGCTTGGCTGGTGGTTTGAGGCATTTAGAATTTATCTTAAAAAAAAAAAAAACAAAGCAAACCAAAATTAGGTAGCATTTGAAGGCATTTAAACAAGAGAGTGAGAGGGGCAGGTTTTCATCTTAGAAATATTTCTCTGGTTGCAGTAGAGAGAATGGTTTAGAGGGTACAAGACTAGAAGCTGTGAGAAAGTTTGGAGGTGGCTGTGGTATTCTAGGCAAGAGATGATGGTAGCCTGAGCCAGACGAAAGGGTGAGTTCATGGAAACAGAATCTATAAGAACTCAGAGAAAATGATATTTCCAGTTTTATAGGTGTACTTATTATTGATTTAATGAGCAGCATTGGTTGCCTCTTGATAATTTATAGGCACTTCTGGAAGTACACATGGGGCCGGCCCAAGTATAACTAATCAAAATAAACTAGAATTGTTAAAACATTATGTAAATGCATTAAGTTGGTTCAATTCAGAACTGAGCATGGGTGTCAGAACTTTTATGGTAATTAGGTTATCAATAATTATGTGCATTACTGAGCATGAAATGAGAAATCGTAGCATATTAAAAAAATAGAGGTATACAAACTAATAATCTAACAGAGCTGGCAAAAAATGATCAGTCTAAGCTTGCTTTAATCGGAGAACATTTAGGACCAGCACATTGTAAGGAACTGGTTGTGTTACAGTGTCCCTCTGTTCTACTTAACAATCCCCTTTCTTAACATCTTTTTAATTGATTAATTTGCTTAAAGAATCTCCCCCTTGTCAAGTAGCAAACAGAATGAAGTTTCAGCCTTTATGTGCCCAGCGTATGTTGGAATTACTTAAAGTGATGTATAACGTTGGAAAAAATTATTTCTTTTAGTTTTTTTGTTCACTGGAGGAATCTGTTGTCTATTCTGAAGGTGATAGATGTTTTATGGGTTTAATTATGAGCAAAGCTTTTAAAGAAAGATACTGTCAAACTATCTTACCTTTAGAGAGGGAAGAAGATGATGAGTTTTGCTTAAAACAGTATTGTGAAATAGTTTAGACAATGAAGGACTTTTTTGAGGCTTTGGGAGTGGGGTTAGGGTTGTTGTCACATGACTGATATAGATCATGTAGATGAAGAAAGTGGATTAACTTTATGTGTTGTAGGAAGTAAGACTGGTAACAATTTATGGAAGTTGAAGGGGCAGATGGTGATCTTTTTATAATGCATCTAACTATCATAACAGTCTAAGGAGGATGTGACTTATAAGTTTCCTTTTTTTGATAATTGTTTAAACATTAAGTTATTCAGCACATATAGTCCTTGTATTACAATTGTGTAGGTTGTATTCTTTACAAGGGAGCTTGACAAAGGTGGGTTGCTCTGCTGGCCAAGCCAGGTAACTTGGCTGAGAACCATGGCTGCCAGTCACTGTTCTAGGTGCTTAGGATACATCAATGAACAAAGGAGTCAAAAACCCTTGCTGTAGCCTAAGAAGATGGCCAAAAAACACAACAAGTAGATTATATAGTATATTAGAAAGGGATAAGTGCTCTGGAATAAAATAAAGCAAGAGTACAGGGTTGGAGGTTGCAAGTATGGTTGTGAGGGTTGGCCTCATTGAGAAAGTGACTTTGGACCAGAAATTTGAGGGCAGTTTGTGGATGCACTACCAGCTCACTTTGGGAAGAGTGGTCTAGGCAAAGAAATTAGCCAGTGCAAAGTCTTTGAGGCAGGACAGAGAGTCTAGAATGTTCACAAGAAAAAAATGTGTAGGTCAGGAGTGATGATCAATCTGTAGCACAAAGATCACAGGTTTTGGAAACACATCATCTAGGTTCAAAGCCTTGCTGCCTCTGTTACTAACTTTGATTCTTGTTTTGCTAAGTTACTTTGCCTCTCTGAGCTTTAGTTGCTGTTTCTGTAAAATTGAGAATAGAGGATGTCTTGCAGCACTGGCCTGGTAAGTGTGGGTCCTTTTCATATAATGGAATTATAATCATGGAGTAGAAAATAGATTGATTTTATGTGATGCCCAGGAATGGAACTCAAAGCCAGTGTTGGAGTTAAGGGGAGCTAGTGTTCCAGGGGAGGAGGTATGAACCAACAATCATAGCAATTTGGGGGTATGGGAGCATGGGGGTGTGGGAGTGTTATGATGTGGTGGAACTGAGAAGTTGATCATATAGTATTTATATTCTGTATTATTTATGGAATGCCTACTATATGCAAGACTCTTTGATATTTATTTTATATAGTTGTACAGTTTCTCATTTAACATGATGCAAAAAGTCAATTTAATCTTTCCTCTCTTTGCCTCTTCTTCCCTACCTTGACAGAGTTTTCTACAATAGTTTAGTTCTTATCTGTCCTTTTGCAGATGGATGACACCATTGCTGCTTTCTCTACCTGGATAGCTGTCTTTGTAGCTGTTCAGTTGATTAAAGCAAAAAGACCATATCTGTATTTGTTCTTTATTTTGTAAACTCCTCAGGGGAAAACTGAACCTCCATTTTAAATTTTAATCTCCCCATAGTTCTTGGTAAAGTGAATTTTTAAAAAACCGTTGACTGACTGAAACTAAAGGAAGATCAAAAGAAGAGGGAGTAGAGATTCCTCTTCCCACACTTATGTGTACTAGTTAATGTGCTTGTTTGAGGACCTGGGTGTGACATGAACAGCTGACCAAAGAACAGCTCTTCTTTGGTTTTGCAAAATGTCAGAGACATCATTTCAGCACATGTAATATCCTGCTGTTATGAAAACATACATTTATGTTCTACTTTGTTTGGGTGCTTAGAAATGTTTTTTTTTTTTTCATTTTTTATGGGGGGTAGGCAATGGCCTGGAAGTCTCTGCATTCTGTTTGTGGCTCTGGTCTATTAGTTTGATGCCTCCAGACATTAAAAAATTAAATCACATGGACATTGAATAGCTGCATTATATATATTTAAGCCTGTTTGAGGACATTCTATTTCCCACTTTTCTATGCGATTTTCATTGTTATATGATCATAGAGATCACCAACATATCACCAAAATTTATTTAGCTTAGTTTTAACATTTCCTGACGTAGTGGGTTGGAATAAAAATTCCTAATGGGATGAAAATTCTTTCTTTGGATTCAGAGAACAAGGAAAAAATGCATAGCCAAGGGCAAGAAAGGCAGAAACTGATGGTGGGGAACACATGCCTTACCTGGCTTCTCCTTTTTGTGCCACCACCTAAGCTGACCGCTCTGTGTCCCCGTCATTCCACATAATTCCTTTGGGCCGTTTTCTTGGGATGATTTAAGGGACAGATAGAGATGCTTCATCACCAATGGCCCTCAGAAGTTGCTGGCTTCAGGTTAGTTCTTCATTCATTTATTTGTTTTCCAAGCAAGCTGTGGTCCTACTTTCAGGAGTGAAAAGCCATGGCCCTGAAAGAGGACTTTTCCCTCTTTGCTCTCTGGAGGTTTTATTGTTTTCATCGTTTTCCTCTCCAAGTGAAAATTACTCTCTTTTGAACATGATAAACATGAATCCTAAAAATCTCCATCCAACAGATTGCCTAGGGCATTCTACTTTAATTGAAAAAGGCCCCAGTGTTGTTCTATTAAATTGATCCAAATTGCAGAATGACAAATGTAAACTTCCTATGACATTTCTGCCAGGAGGTCCTAGGCTGTCCTTATGCTGATGAGCCAGAAAGTTACTCTGGAATTCTTCTTTCCAAGCTGTTTTCAGTTAATTTAAAAAGAAAAATAAGAGTTGTTTAAAGCCATGAATTTGTGTTCACTGGGCTTTGTAGCATAGAGCCTTAAGTTGCTAAGATATTTTTTCCTCACTGCATGTCCAATAGGACATGACAGCTCTGCACAACTCCATAGAGACCTCTAATATACAGCTTAATGGCAGTAAATAAAACAGATGCTTTTCATCTGCAATCGGTAGTAGAACCATTTGCTTACTGTCCTCTGTCCATTTGGTGTTTCATTCTTGTTAATAGATCTCTGGATGCAACAATTATTAGGCTGTGTCATGAGAAACAAATCAAATGTATCGACAGACTCAAAGAAATTGTTTGAATGTTATTTAAAATGTGTAGCAGACAAAATGGATCCATTTGAAAAGTAAAAAGGAGAGAGGTGTTATTGGCTTAGCCTAAGCAAACACTAGTAAAAGAAAATTGAAAATAAACATCACCATCATTTTAAGGCATCTCATTCTGCACATCCACCACCATTTCCTTGTTCATAGAAATGACTCTTTTGAAGAAGATCAACAGTTTCCTTTTTAAAAATCAGATTGGATGCTTCCTTCACTACAATTCAGTATTTCAAAGGATTTCCCGGTAGGGTAAAGCAGAAGCAGGGAACTGAAGCATTCTTTGCCACCAATTGGAAATAATTGTAATTATCTTCACTTGAATTTTACATTTAGCTCTTCCATATAGTTCATCCATTCATTGTGATTCAGTGAATAAGTATGCGTTAGTCTGCTCAGGCTGCTATGACAAAATATCATAAACTTGGTGGCTTAAACCAGAAACATTTATTTCTCTTAGTTCTAGAGGCTGAGAAGTCCAAGATCAAGATGCTGGCCAACTGGATTCCTGATGAGAGACTGAGGGACCACTTCCTGGCTCTCAGATGACTGCCTTCTTTGTGTGTCCTCATATGGTGAGGCAAGGGTAGGGTGTAGGGAGAAAGGGAGAAAGAGAGAGAGAGATTTCTGGTTTCTTTTTATAAGGGCATTAATCCCATCGTGAGGACTCTGTCCTCATGACCTCCTCTAAAACTAATTATCTCCCAAAGGTACCACCTCCTAATACCATCATATCGGGGGTTAAGGTTTCAACATCTGAATTTGGGAGGGATACAAACATTGAGGCCATAACAATATACCTACCAAGCTCTCTCTAGAGGTGTGGCACTGTGCTAGGACTGAGTATTCAGTGATGAACAAGGCTCCCTGCTTGAGAATTTAGTGGAAAAGACAAGAATAACCAAAAGCATAGGATAGGTAAAGTGTAGGAGGTTATGAAAACATACAGGAATGGGGTAGTATCCAGCCTACTTCATGAGGTATCTGTCATTTCAATCCTATTTTTGACTTTTCTTTTATTTCAGAATATTACAGGAGTACCAACATTTAGGTTACATGTACTGCCTTTGCTCCGCCTGAGTCAGACCTACACATGTGCCCATCTACCAGACAGTACATACCTCACCCATTTAGTTGTCAAATAACGATAATCTCCAAATATTTTCCTCCATTTGTGTCTTTGGTATTTTAAATTTATTTCCTAATCCCATAAGAACAGGTGGCTTCCTACACAAAGTATCACATTATACCCATGCCTTGTACTCTGAATTATTGTACACCTTGGGTTTAAGGGTCCAGAGCCATAGACATATATGACCTCCTTTTCACGTGGAAAGATAATGCAGCATTTCCCCAAACAACAAAACTTTCTCTCTCTCTCTCTCTCTCTCTCTCTGCCTTCTCCTTTAGGGTTTCTAGTACTCTTTGTATCACAATATGATAATACTTTTTCTAGGACTGATCCAGGATTTCACACAGGATTAAATTTTGTACTCCATTCAAACGGAGCCCCCAGCCCCACCTGTCTCTCTCACAAAATCCTGTGATTGATCTCACTAGAATGAAGTGAGAGAGTGAAGATGCTTGGATTCTTCTTCACCCAGCATTTCTGGGCAGCATCCTTTTGTTTCTGAAGGGCAGCACCAAGAGGGACTCTGGGGACAGGCCCCGAGGGAAAGCAATACCCCTTGGCTGTCTTGGGGAGGTTCCTGAGGGATGATGCTGCCCAGGGTTGATCCTGCTGGCAGGTGTGAGAAGACCCACAGCCCCCACCCCCATCCCCAGTCTGGTAATCTTACTCCTGATGAGTCATGGAGAAATATTTTGAACCTAAGAAATTAAAAATGTTTGCCATAGGGACTACGATGTTTAGCTATTGCTGGGGCAAAGTGAAAGAGGTTATGTTTGTCATGTTAAGAAGCTAGCAATTGTGAATGAGTGCTGTGATAAACACTGACAGAGCTTGCAAAATTTTTGCTAAAATAAAACCATAGCTATTGGTTCCTCCTTCTGTTTCAGGATCCATGGCATTCTTTGATTGACTTTGGATACAGTTCAGATTATCCACTATTATGTCTGTTTCTGAAGACTGTGAGTTATCTCTGACCCGAGGGCAGACACACCTCTGCTGTCCAGTGTCCCAACTGTTAGCAAAGGGAATGATGTCAAAGTTGATGTAATGAGCAGATGTAGGGCTTGGTGAAGTGGGCTGGCTCTGGCCCCAGCCTGCCTGTTATTCAAATCCTGATTCCACGTTTGCTAAGTGTGTGACTTGGCCCCTTACCTGATCCCTCTGTGCCTCAGTTTGCTCTTCCATAAAATGAAACAACAATGGTACCCACCCATTAGAATTGTTATTTCACTTTAAGAGGTTTTTGTGAGGACTCAATAAAGTAATGCTTGTAAAACATGTGGAACAGTGTCTAGCACACAATAAACATTCAATAAACATTAGCAATTATGTTATCTTCATTTGTTAATTGGAGAACATTAAAGGTTTTCTAGCACTGCAATAACTAAACTAGTTTGTTTATCTGGAGCTCCATCTCAACGAACAGGCTGTGTCCTAAGCCAGTACAATGAACTGGGAATATATCCAGAATGTTTTAATTTTTTTTTCCAGAGAAGAAAATAACAAAAGTCTTTGATCACGCAGTAACATTTAAAGCAGCACTTAATCTGTGAGAGGATTATGGACTGTTAGTCTGTAACCATATAAACTCTTGAGGTATATGTTTTGTGTTCAAGAACCTTATTGTTTTGAAGTCCTGTGTTATAACCTTGGTACATCAGATCACAGGTGAATTTGGGCAAAATCACATTCATTCCTTAAAAGCATACAGAAGTTCCTGTTCTGACACCAGCGACATTTACAATCATGAACATATGTCTGGGCGGTAAGGAAGGAAAGATAAAACAGAGATTTATGATGCTAGATAATATTGTTTAAAACAATAAGTTGTAATATAAATTGCAATAAAAGATTTTATTTATGTCATTAAAATAGGAGAGTTCACCTCCCAGAAGGTGAGGCCTTTGCATTTTCAGGCATTTTCTAT
The DNA here is from genome assembly GCF_020740605.2 of Lemur catta. Taxonomy (NCBI): domain Eukaryota; kingdom Metazoa; phylum Chordata; class Mammalia; order Primates; family Lemuridae; genus Lemur; species Lemur catta. The sequence continues at coordinate 78,803,501 of NC_059136.1, read as the reverse complement.
CACTTGTAAGTCTAAGGGGACAGGTACCCTGCACTGCCCTCTGCTTTCCCTAGAATTATTGTATCAGTGCAGAGTATATATCAGTGAGAGACATAGTTGCCTTATCACTGAAGCTGAAGTCCTGGATGTTCTCAGGAGGACAATAACTGTGAAAAATAAGCTCGCAGCAAGTACATATCTGGCTCCCTGGGGTCATTCCTCAAAGCCTACTGATGAGGCAAGTTTACAGGACCCGCTCTCCCGAGCCAGCATCTGACACCAGCACCTTTGGCAGTGAGAAGTACAGCTGTAACTTACCAGTATGGGCCAAAAGGGCGGGTCGGGAAAGTCTTGATGTGGTTTATCTCATAAGGGAAACAGAGGAGAGTTAATGACCTCATCCTTAGCTTGGACGCTTTGTAGTGCCTTGGCAGGCAGATAGACATTGGCCTTGGGGTTTAGCTTGCAGAAAGCCCATGTCAACAGAGGGAAACTCTGTGACCACCTGTGTACTTTGGCTGTGATAGTGTGTACACAACAAGTGTATGAAGAGGCCTGGGAAAGCACAGGGAAACAGAAGTCGGGTAGGTGAGGCACGGCAGGCTGGCTCTTCTCATGGTACCCATGAGTGTCGCTTAGCAACACAGCTCATATGGCCGGGCCTACCTGCCCAGGTTCACTCTAAAGTCTGTGGTGAACGTGGAAGAAAGGCAGCCGCCAGTGAGCATACCCTGCAGGGGGATCTGCTGAGCCAGAGTTGAGCTGGATGGGCAGTCTAAGGTAGAAAATGGAAAAAGAATCTGAAGTACAATTAAGGATAGTTCCCAAGAGGATTGAAGGTCAAGTTGGAGGTGAAACTGTGAATGGAAGAATGAGCTTGGAATCGGAGAGGTCCCAGAAGGGCTAGTGGTTTCAGACAGTTGCTGTGAAAGTGGAAGGTGCTCCTGACACTAGTCTCCTCTGATGTTGGGGTTGTTTGCGTGGCAAAGAGAGGGGTAGAGGACAGGAACAGAGGCTTAAAGAAGGTGTGCAGGCCACATCCACTCAGAAACCAAAATTTCTTACCCATCACACTCTGAGCCATTTATTACAAATGGCTTCACCTGGGCAGCAACTTAAAAAATATTGCAAGGATTAGGAACATAATTACTTCATTGCCATTCAATTTGGCTATGCTTTGAAGAAGAGGAAAGGGAGCCTTTTTTCATTGATGTGAAAAAGCAGACTTGCACAGCCATGATCACTTCAGTCTATCTCGTTCTTGGTTTTGTAGCTCTTGGCTTTTGACAGGTGCACAGATTACATTACTGTTGGATAAACCAATAGTAATAATGCCATTCATTTGTAGAGTGCTTTACAGAGGATAAAGTGTTCTCACTTCCATGACCTCATTTTCTCCTAACAAGTCTGAGAGCTACTATTATCACCCCAGTTTGATAGATGGGGCTTATTTTATGGATAGGGTCACAGAACTATCATGGAATAAATCCAGGATTAGATCCACTACTTCATGTCTATTACAGCAAAGAAAATGTATTGTTTTCTGACTTTTATTGAAACAATATCCATCACTATATATATTTTTGGCTTGTTCTATATATTTATTTTAGTTTAGTTGTCTTTTTTTCCTCTTTTTTTATTATACTTCAAAAAATGTTTATGTGAGTATTGGAAAAGGAACCTAAATGTTATAATTTTATACTAAGGACAGACTCTCAAAACGCTCATCCTGCAGTTACTGCAGACTGTTTCCTGTGGAATTGAAATCTTAGAGTCAAGAGGCCATTTAGAGTCCATTAACTTTGAAAGCATTTGGTTAATATTTAATTCACTGATCAAAGTATTGTCATGTACCGACTAGTCATCTGAAGCTTTGAAAGAATCTTACACTGATTTACTTCCGTAATTTTCTGATTTTAGTTCCTGTGCTTTCAATATTATTTTTCACCAATAACGGTTTCACTGGGCTATGTTTCTTGGGGTGTGGCACTCACTTCAGGTGTGCAGCCAGCCCGGGGCTCTGAGCCATCAGTGAGGCTCTGGCCGTTCGGGTCACAGACAGGATGTGCACTCTGTCCTCTTGGCAGTCCAGGCAAGCACGTGGGATGCAGTGGTCGCAGGCCAGAAGAAAAGGCAGTGACCTCACTTATCACAGTGCTGTATCTGAGTGCTGAGAAAATAATCTGAACCATATCTCAAGTTAAGTAATTTCATTTTTAAAAATTAAATATATGCTTTTAGGCTTGATACCAGAGAAGAGAGGACAAAGATGTTCCTGGAACTAACAGTGGAAAAAGTTATTTCTAACTTTTATTATGAGGTGGCAATAGAGATGTGCATTGGATTTAACTCACTCCAGTCAGCATTCTTCATGCTGGTGGCAGCAAGATTTGGAAGTTCAATTTAGATTTCTATTAATATTTGTAGTGAGGACATTTTGCAGATGGAGACATTGTTACTGGAAACTGGGCGTCCCCGAAGCATAGCCACCAGCTGCTGAGTGCTCAGTCTTGCTGGACTGCTGGATAAGGCGAGGTGTAAATAGGTCACTGAGATTTGATGTGAGGAACACATTCTAAAGATTCCTTGCCCCTGAAAAATAAATCTCTTCTTTCTTAAATCTTAGCATTATTTTTCTTTCTTTAGGCTTTTCATAGGAAGGCCTGGATTTTTTAGGTGCTTAAGGTGGGGCTTGTCTGCAGAATGCTGGCCAGTTGACATTTTTGAAGAAATCAGTCCACCTGATTGTTTTACACCCCCCCCCCCCCAAGTAGAGACTAAGGATCTAAAACACTAAGATATGTCTTGGGAATATTATTTTGTGGAAGTTTTGAAGTGAGCCATCCTTTGCAGGGAAGAGCAGAATGAGTTCTGAGAATAAAGTAAGGATCACGAAAACGGAAATTCATGGGTTCTACAGGAGTGGGGGCTGGAGAATGGCAGAAGATGGGATGTTGCCGATGAGAGTGAAGGTTGGGGTAGACGACAGGGCCTTTCATCTCATGTATCTTGGGTGTGCTGTGTTTGAGGTGGGGCATCAAATTGTGTTTGTCTTGCTGGAGGCTAAAAACACAGGCCCTAAATTCTGGAGAGAGGGACATGCTAGTTGGATGTCATAGGCACATAGGCAGCAGCTACAGTCAGGAAAGAAGCCCAGGCCATTCAAGGAATTCACGTACAGTGAGAAGGGCTTGGGCTAATCGCGAGTCACAGCGACACTTATGGGATGAGCAAGGGAAGAGGTGTCAGCGATGAAGCATTTTCACGGGTAGGAAGACCATCAGAAAAGCAGAGAGTTTTGAAAAGGAGAAAGCTGCACACAATGCTCAACGCAGTGGAAGACTGAAATAAGACAATGTCTGAGAAGTATTTTTGAATTTGGATTCAATAAGATAATGTCTTATTGAAGACAATAATTGAATAATGTCTTATTCAATAAGATAATGTCTGAGAAGTATTTTTGAATTTGAAAATTCTACCAGAGAAGTTTCAGTACAATTTTGAGGGCAGAATCCACAATCTGATGGTGGAGGGGGTAAATGGTACCTGGAGAAGTGGGGTAGAATATGTTGATGGTTTAGAGTGTAGATTTTAAACCCAGGATGCCTAGGCTTGAATTCTTGCTTTGCCATCTAGTAGCTGTGATAGCTGTGACCTTGAATAAGTTAGTAACCTCTTTGTATTTCAAGTTTCACATCCAGAAAATGGCAGTAGGTAATGGTTGTGAGGATTAAATGTGTTAACTTGTATATAAAACACTTAAAATTGTGTTTGCCCTATGGTAAGTGCTATCTATGAAAGAGTTAGAAGTTGTCATTATTATGCTTTGGAGAAGCTCATCTGAGAAGAGAAGTTGAGAGCCACATGTGTTAGCTTTGTATTGCTGCATGGTAAGTTACCACGAACTTGGAGGCTTAAAATAGCAGCCACTTCTTATCTCCAGTCCTGGAGGTCAGGAGCCGGGGTAGAGCTTGTTTCCCACAAGTGTGACCAAGATGTTGGCTGGGCTGCGGTTCCTTTATGGAGACTCCGAGGAAGAATCTGCTTCCAAGCACACTCAGGCTGTTATTAGCATTCGGTTCTTTCTGGCTCTAGGACTGAGGTCCTTCTTTCCTTGCGGGCGTCTGACAGGGGCCCCTGTCAGCTCCCGGAGGTTGCCCACATTCCTTGCCATGTGGTCCTCCCCATCTCCAGAGCTAGCAACAAAGAATGTCCCACACATTAGCTCTTTCACTTCAAATATTTGTTTCAAGGATGAGCCCCGTTCCTTTTAGAGCTCACTTGACTTGGTCAGGCCCACAGACGATAATCTCCTTTTCTACGGTCAACTGCTACACAGAACATAAGCTGACCACAGGAGTGATATTCTCTTACCGTCACAGGTTCCTCTCTTGCTCAGATGGGCCATTAGGGGTCTTCTTAGACTCCTGTCTGTCCCAGTGCAGAAGGTTCAGTGTTGTGTGGGTTTGATTGGTATTTCTGCAGGTAGAAGGAGAGTTACCAGGGGAGAAGGAGACATTAAAAATATTAAAGGAAAAAAAAGGTTTTTTTCTGGAATAGTATCTTGGAAAAAAGTGGTTATACATGGGGCTGAGGACAGAGCTGGATCAGTAACGCTGGGGAGGAGTAGGGACATCTCTGAGGCAGCAGGAAATGGGGTTAGAATATAAGCTATTGTATTACTCGATGTTCAGCAAACAGTCTCAAAACTTGTGACATATAAAAATGACCAATTATTTCTCATGTATCTGCAGGGCTCAGCTGATTTTGGCTGGATTCCCACACGCATCTGTGGTTTACCTGGCCCAGTCACATATGTCTGCACCTTGGACCTGTTCCTTGGTTCTCTCGTTCTCCTCCTGGTACCAGCAGGCAAAGCTCAGACAAATCCTTTCATAGTGATGGCTGTGTGGCACAGGAGAACAAATAAATACATAGATTTCCTGAAGCCCGAGCACTGGTACTGCCATTTCTGACTTCTTCTATTGCCCCAAATTATTTACATGTCTCGCTCAGAATCAGAGTGCAAGGGCACCACAAGGCTATGGTGGACAGTGAAGAATTGAAGTTATTAATACAATCTACCAGAACAATAGGCAATTTTGGAAACAGAGATGTTAGAACTTGATGAAATTCACACCTAATGGCATCTAAGATTTTGCTAATGTGAGATGACTGTGGAATTTAATTTTTAAATTTGAACATAAGGAAAAAAAGACCAAAAGCAAAAAAAAAAATCTCTGAATATTCAGAGAAGACACTAGTTTGGCTTGATTAAAGGAAGTGTATTGGGGGGGAGTTGGTAAAGTTAAAAAAGTGAGAACAGATCAAGGAACATCTTTCTTCCAGACCCACTTTCTACTCTTTACTTTAGGGCCCAGGAAGCTGACCTGTGTGGACTGTTCTTCCTTCGTCTCTGGGTTCCAGTTGGGTTCTGGACTGGGGGTGACTGGCACATGGGTAGGGAGTGAGGTCCAGGTTTTATTCTCTGTTTTCTTTCCCTGCATATTGGCTGAGTCCCTCTACAATGGGCCATAGTCCCTGTTGGGCAGCCTGCTCCATGTGTTACCCATTCTAGGTTCTGGCAATTTCTCCTTCCTCTTGTCTGTTCCTGATCAGAAGTAGAGAGGCTCTCGATTATCACGAGCCTGCCGAGCTTTTACTTTACGCTTGGTTTCCTTACACCCTGCCTACACTTGGTACACTTTTACTAAACTCGCCTCGTGATCCAGTTTGAGAATGTCATATGTTTCCTGCTGAGACTCTGACTAATGCAGTTCAGGACTTGGGACTTCATTTAGTAGGCAATGGGAAACAAAATGTGTTAGGAGAGCGATATGAACTGAACTGTGCTGTGGGAAGATTAATATGGAAGCCACATAGAGGAGGCAGGAGGAGGCAGGAAACCACATAGGAGACTCACAACTGTCCAGGAGAGAGTGTGAGGGCCTAAACTGGACTTGGGGCTGTGGAATGGAAAGGAGGAATGGGTGCAGGAGCAAATCATGGGTGCAGAGCAGATTCACTTGTATGGCATTTGGGAAGCATTTAGATGGTTGGAATGAAAAAAGCATGATATTTCTAAAATTTCCAGCCTTGGGAACTGGGAAATTAGTAATGCCATTACTAATCCCTAGAAGAACTAGTGATCACAAGAGAATAAGATATTCTGGTTTTGACATTTGGAATTTTCCATGTGATGTTTAGTGTCCTGTATATAATTGGAAATGTTGAGCTTGGGAGACAGATCAGGGCTGGGAGCAATTTGGACATTGTCCACACAGATTCAACAATTGGAGTCATTAAAGTAGATAAGATTGCTTAGAACCAAAATACACAAAGATAAGAGAGTAACAGAAAAAAAAAAAAAAACAACAGAAAATAATGACATGGAGGAATGAGAAGATCAAGAAAAGCCAGAGGTAAAAGAGTGATCAAAATGTAGCTGAGACAGTTTAGTGTTTTAGACATTTTAAAAAATGAGGTAATTGATCACTTTTTTAGTGCAGTGTGACTTTAGAAGAGTTGCGGTGGAAGACCAGGCACAGTGGGGTGAGGGGTCAAAGAGGTAAAGGAAATAGAACAGCAAGTGCAAACTATTCTTTCAGGGCATGTGGTTGCCAAGCAGGGGTGATAGGCCTTTTCTGTAAACTTTTTAGGCTTTATGGGCCATCGGGTCTATGTCATGACAACTCAACTCTGCCATTGTTATATGAACCCAGAGACAATATGTAAACAGATAGCCCTGGCTCTGTTCCAATAAAACTTTATTTACAAAAGCAGATGGAGCTGGGATTTAGACTGCTGTCACAGTCGCTGACCTCTGAATGGAAGTAAGAAGCAAATTCAGTAAGTGTAAAAGAAAGTGCAATAGTTGTGATGATAAATCAGGTTTTTAGGGAAGGGTTTTATTGCGTAGGAGAGACAGTAACCAAGTTGAGGTGCAGGGGAAGGAGGTGATAGGATGATAAAGTTGAGGAGATGGGGAATAACTGGTACAGCAAGACACTAGAAGAGGAGATAGGACAGGAACTGAGGGTATGGTGGAGGCTGGGTTTGGAAACACAGTGTCTGAGCCTTGGAGGGAAGAATGAGGAAAAAAGTAGACATAGATTATCAATATTTTTTCAGTTTAATGTTTACATCAGCCCTCCTTTTGGAAAATTTTTCTTCAAGAAACTATATTTTTTAGGGATGAGGAGGTTTTTTGTTTATTTATTTATTTTATTTGTTTTTGTTTTATTTTCAGGGCTAAGCATTCCAGCTTGGGTTTTGGTTTGTGTCCTGAAGACCATGGGTCTGGTGTACGGTTTCTTTAAGAAAATTCTTAAGTGCAAACTTTTTCTTATTTTGTTCTCAGACTCCTTTATCATTTAATTTCTTTTCAACTGAAAATTTTTTGACCAAGTTGTTTTATGACCTGCTTTCACACTCAGAGGCAAATAAACTACAGAAACAGGAGGTGGGGATGGGAGCAATCGGACTCCGTGTCCATGCAATTCATGATATCTCCTGGATATTGCTGCTGTTCGTCTTGCTTCTTTGTCTATATCTGCCATGGATTTATATTATTCAATCAATGAATATATTCCTATATAAAAGGAACCCAGGTCAATGGACTTTTGTGTTTCAATCTCTATGAGGAATTGTTGTTTGCAGATAAATTCTTTAGAAAATCAAGCCCTTTAATTCACCTGTTTTGAAAGTTTTTTCATATATGGGCTTTCCTTAAATTGAGGCATGCCTGTCTGTACTTTTTGTTTGTTTACTTCTTCTCTCTCCCACTACCAGTTGCCCATCTTGGGGTAGGGTCTAAGCAGAAAGGAAGATTGAAAGGATAAAATAAGGAATGAGCCTTGGCGTACTAAACCTTTCAGTTTTTGCTTAAGGATAATTTTTAGCCCTGAGTTTCAGAAAACTAGTTACTTTTGGTGATCTTGAGATATTAGTGTGGAACTTTTATTATCACACATGTACAGAATACTACTTGGATCAGCAAATTCAAGATTTGCTTTTTAACTTTTCAGTTCATTCTCATGGGACACACTGATACTAGTTTCCAAGGAGAGAAGAGTCAACAGAGAACTGTTGCCAATGGTCCTCTCCCTTCTGTGCCCAGCACATTCAGTAATAGGGAGGTAAATTTATTTCTACCCTCTTAGGGTCTCTGACTGGACAAGACAATTAAATTTACATAAAACAGATAAACAGGAGAAAAACATACAGATTTTTACATGGGCGTGGGAGCCCCCAGATGAAAATGAAGACCCAAAGAAGCAGCTAGAGTCTAATATACTAATTATATACTAAGTTGAACAAAGGAGTCAATTGTGAAAATGTGACAGGGAAAAAGGGTTGGGCTGGGGTAGTTAATCACCAGGAAGATCGGGGTTAGATTAGCCAGGTTTGTTTGTACAGGTTTCCCTTGGCCTTGGTGATAAGAATGACACTTTCCTTCTGGTACAGGGAGGACACCTTTCGCATGGGAGTTTCATCTACTGCTTTCAGGAAGAAAAAGGAAAGTCAGAGTGTCCCTTTGTATTTGAAGTTTTCAAGTGCTTTTAACTCAAAATAGTCAATATGCCAGAGTGGCAAATTTTGGGGTGGCATGTTCTGGACTTCTTTAGTCACTAACATATAAGTCGGTTTGACTGAAACACAGTTTTACTTCTACCTCTATAATGAAATGGCTTTCTTTTGTGAAGATATTTATTTTCCAGAATATCACTGAGTTATGACGAGATCTTTGGTTAAAGTTTGTGCTCTGATTTAGGAACATGATAGTCTTTGTCAGTTTATATTGTGTCTGGCAGTAGACTTGGCCTCCACATCTTGGGATCACCTTCCTCTTACGTGGTACATGAAATTCAACTTAGGGTGGAAACAAGGAAGCATTAAACAATCTTTGAAAATCCTAAACAGTCTAAAAGTCAAAGTAAACTAGATAAGGAATTTGGGGTTAGAGTGCATATCCATCCCACATGTGACATAATGTAACGTGCTATGTTGAGATTAATTCGGGCTTACTCGACTGGTTAGATCTGGCAAGGCTTACTTTAGTATGGAATTAAAAAATATATTTCCAGATCCAAATATGTGTAATAGATAATATATAGCTAGCTGTGCCAAAACCATTTGCAAATTTTTTAAATACAGTTTCAAAAATATATTTAGCTCTCCAATGAGAGGTGATTTAGAACAACAGGAAGCAATTTGTTGTAAAACCTGCTTGATGTTAGTGCTGGTATCTTGAATAGGAGACACTTTGGGCCTTCATTTAAGTGTCAACAGGATAAATAATCTCTTCCCTATATACCTGCTTTGTAGAAAGGTCAAAATGTGATGAAGTATTTGGTAAACTATGAAGTTTTATATACTCATTCATCCCTTATTATTTACAGAGCATCTATAAGCACTATGCTAAGATTAATAGGCTCAGTATAAACAAGGTAAATAGTATATTATCTGTCCTCTAAGAATTTGTGATCTCATACGGTCAGTGTGTGGGGGAGAGAGACATGTAAACAAACAAACACAACCCATTGCAAATGTGTGTGAAAAGGATACAATAGAAATTTTGAGTGGTCAATTCAGTTGAAGGGAGCAGGCAAGGATTTCCACAGAAGGTGATCTGAGTAGGTATTTCCAGACAGAGGGAAATGAGGGTGGAGATGGCAGGAAGTCTTTCAGGCAGAGGCCATAAATAACACAGGTGCACATGCATGAAATCGCATGGCTTATTAGAAGAACTAAGAAAACACATATGTAGATTTTCTGTTCTTGGCAAGTTTGTATCAGATGCATTAATAGATATAGTGAAGATATTAGTCAAATACCAGTAAACCCAAAAGGTGATGAATTCTTTATGAGAGCACAGAGAATTTATTTCTTTTTGTAGCTTTCTCTGGACATATTCTAAATGGCAACCAATCGTGCAAAGAGTGAGATTTGAAATAGATTTCATGGTGTGGTAAGAAGTTACGGGAGGGCGAAAGGGGTCTCTTAAGAATGCTATAGTATTTAAAAGAAATCATTTGTGATGTTTGTATGGGAAAGAATATGTATTTAGAAAGAATTTAAAGTGGTTTCTTTTTTGGCATTCACAAGTAGATATGTGAGAAGAAAATAAGAATTTTGGAATTTTCAGAAAAAATACTTAAGTCACCAAAAATAAATTTTAAACTATTGTGAGGAAGACTTTCTACTCCTGGTGCAGCTGCTCACGGTGACTCCCACGTAACAGTCCAAGTAGAATGTCTTTACTTGGTTTGTGAAGAAATGGGCTAGGGAGTCTTGTTCAATTGCGTCACACATCTAGCAGGTGGCAGACATTTTTACTTAAAATCCCTTCCTGTGTTGACTATTGCATTTCCCATTCTAATACTGTTTTTTCCAAAGTCTCAGGGGATTCTATATATTACACCAGAGTTCATTTCTCAAAGAAGCAGGACCATGCTGTCTACCATCTGTGTTTCTGATCTTCTTTTCCAAAAAAATATTCATTTTAATTTGTCCCCTGGGTTTTCAAAATTCTCCAAGAATTCTCCATCCTCTCCTTATGACCACATCTCCACCTACTTATTCTTCCCTCTGTTACTGCTAGTCCTCCAAGCTTATCCTTTCTGGTTCTTTCTCATGACTTTCTACTTGTTTGGGTTACTTTGCCATGTGCCCAGTTTTCATCGAACTTGCAACTTGAGTCACTTGCAACTGAGTCACTGAGTTACTTCCTTTCCTTAAATGTCATATTGAAAAGAGCCATCATTGGAAACATGAACTGAAAGAAGTGTGTTATTTTCTAAATTGGTAAGGTCAATCTCTCCCTTAGGATTTAAAGTCCTTCAAATTCTATTTTCTTATTTTGTTAACCTTTTGGGGAATAAAGATGGAGAGAGATATAACCTCAAAAATGAGGACTTTGTTACATGGTCATTATAGTTCTTCTAATATTTTTTATTAAGTTCTATTTCTACTTTTATTTCCAAATTAATTTTTCAAAAAACATTTTGGAACCTTTTAACCCATACATACAAATTGTATCATTTTGATGTATTTGCCACATTGAGATTCTTGATTTGTAAGTTACAGGAATCCATTCAGATTAGTTTAAAATTTTCATTTTTTAATTGGGGAATAAGGCACAGATTTATTCAAGAGAGCCATCTCATCAAACTCAGGAAAGATCATCCCAACCTCTGAAGTCTCTGGTTCCAGAACTGGAGGATGTCAAGAATCAAAGTTACTGTCTTTCTCCCTGTGATGTAATTGCTTTGTTGTTGCTTCTCTCTGCTTTTTTGCCTCAGTTTTCTTCCTTCAGAATGGATTTCTCTAATTATCTGTGCATATAACAGAAAATGTCTGCTGCAGCCTTCATGGTCTCCCATGTTAGGAGTACAACAGAAGCAGACTATGGTACTTGTGAACCAATTTCAGTAATAAAATTTGTAGATATTTAACATTTAGATATGGAAGGGAAATTTCATAGGTAGGGGCAGAATTGAAAAAAGACTGGGAAAATTTACTCATACAGGAGGTAGCAATACTATGGAACAAATTATACAGTTATATAAAGGACATACTCCCAAACTGTTACAGTTGGATGGAAAGAACTTAGTTTAGTGAGAGTAGAGTTCACATTGAAAGGTTGGTATTTTGATTAGTTTTTAAAGAACTATTTGGTTATTTAAAAATATTTCACCAGATAAATGCATAACAAAAAATGATCAGGATACCTAAATATACTGAAATGTCCTTCTACTAAGTTATGCAAAAGAGAATCTTGGAAAGGCCAAAAATGTACATAAGATATTTTTCATAGAGACATTTAAAACATTGTAAATAACTTGTTCAGAGAAACTCCAGCTATAAGTCAAGAGAGGAGCTGCACTGGGATCATTTCCTTGGAATTGATCTCATTGACGATGCATCATCACAGGACTTGATTGTAACTCCCATATAGGTTAAAAAGTTTTCATCATTGACTAAACCAGTATTTCCTCTAGATGAAAATATTTGTTTCTTTGTAAATTTTCTCCACTTCCTCTTCTTAACAAAGCTTGTTATGATGGGAAACTATTTCCCATTTTAGCCAGTGCCATCAGTCTAACCTCCTGTGATCATAGGGTGTCAAAACAAGGAAGTAAAATTAATTTGATTTAACTTTGGTAAGAATTTTAGCTTTGATCTCAGCAAACACAACATACTACGAGAAAAAATAAATTGTCCAAAGATAGGACAGATGAAATAAAGAGAGCAGAAGCAAGAAAATAGGTTAATTCTTATATCAATAACCTATTCCTAAAAATATAAGAGTTTTCTATATATGTTTACCTTCTAAAATTCAGCTGAATTTGAGCTGACATTTTCAGCAAATTACACTCTCCACCAAATATATTCGGGCTTTTAATTGTTGAAACAGAAAATTTCAGGAAATAAATGATTTATATAAATATTCATGTATCATTTCTTTAAATATTATTTTATACTTAGCAAAAGCAAATTGAAAAGACCCAATCTTTAAGAGTTCTCCAGTATATTTGTTTTATGTTGTCTGTGTTGACTACTTTCATCTTGATGTTTCTTAGTTATTACATTGATAATATTCTTTATTGCAAAGTTTTATATTTTTAAAATTATTTGAGCAGGCTTTTTTTATTTTTTATTTCAAAATATTAAGGGGGTACAAATGTTTTTATTACATGAATATCTTGAATAATGCCTAAGTCAGAGCTTTTGGTGTGCCCATCACCAGAAGTGCTCCTTGTACCCAATAGGTAAGTTTTTTTCCAACACCCACCCTCCAGCTCTCCTTACCCTTGGTTTCTCATGTCCTTTATATTGCTTTGTGCTCATGCGTACCCATCTATTAACTTCTACTTATTAGTAAGAACATATGGTATTTGGTTTTCCATTCCTGGAATACTACACTTAGGATTATGGTCTCCATTTCCCTCCACATTGCTGCAAATGACATTATCCCATTCCTTTTTTATGACTGAGTAGTACTCCGTGATATATGTATGTGTGTGTGTGTGTGTGTGTGTGTGTGTGTGTGTGTGTGTGTACAACATTTTCTTTATCCACTCAGAAATTGCAGGGCACTTGGGTTGATTCCACATCTTTGCAATTGTGAACTGTGCTGTGATAAACATTCAAGTGCAGGTGTCTTTTTGATAAAATGACTTCATTTCCTTTGGGTAGATACCCAGCAGTAGGATTGCTGGATTGAATGGTAGGTCTACATTTATTTCCTTGAAGAATCTCCGTACTGTTTTCCATAGAGGTTGTACTAGTTTTCAGTCCCACCAACAGTCTATTAGCATTCCTTTCTCTCTGCATCCATGCCAGCATCTATTGTTTTTGGACTTTTAAAATAATGGCCATTTTGATCGGGGTAAGGTGATATCTCATTGTCGTTTGATTTGCATTTCCCTGATGATTAGTGATGTGGAGCATTTTTTCATATGTTTGTTGGCCATTTGTCTATCTTCTTTCAAAAAGCTTCTGTTCATGTAATTTGCCCACTTTTTAATGGGATTGTCTGCTTTTTTCTTACTGATTTGTTTCAATTTTTTATAGATTTTGGATATTAGTCCTTTTTCAGATACATAGTTTGTGAATATTTTCTCTCATTCTGTAGGTTTTCTATTCACTCTGTTGATTATTTCCTTGGTTGTGCAGAAGTTTTTAATTTAATTATGTTCCATTTATCTATTTTTGTTGTTGCTATATTTGTCTTTAGGGTCTTAGTCATAAATTCTTTGCCTAGGTCAATGTCTAGAAGAGTTTTTCCTACATTTTCTTCTAGAATTTTTATGGTTTCATGCCATACATGTAAGGCCTTAATCCATCTTTAATTAATTTTTGTATATGGTGAGAGAGAGGGATCCTGTTTCATTCTTCTGTATGTGGCTATCCAATTTTCCCAGTACCATTTGTTGAATAAGGCTTCCTTTCCTGATTGTATGTTGTTGTCTGCTTTGTTGAAGATCAATTGATTGTGGGTAGATGGTTTTATATCTGGGTCTCTATTCTGTTCCATTGGTCTAGTGTCTACTTTTATACCAGTATCATGCTGTTTTGGTTACTGTAGCCCTATAGTATAGGTTGAAATCTGGTAATGTGATACCTCCAGATTTATTCTTTTTACTTAAATTGCTGTGGCTTTTCAGGCTCTTTTTTGGTTCCAAATGAAGTTTAGGATTATTTTTTTTTTAGATCTGTGAAATATGGTGCTAGTATTTTGATGAGAATTCTGTTGAATCTGTAGATCACTCTGGGTAGTATGGACATTTTAATGATGTTGATTCTACCAATCCATGAGCATGGGATATTTACCCATTTTTTTGTGTTATCTGCGATTTTTTTCATGAGTGTTTTGTAGTTCTCCTTGTAGAGGTCTTTAACTTCCTTTGTTAAGTATCTTCCTAGATATTTTATTTTATTTGTAGCTATTGTGAATGGTATTGAGTCCTTGATTTGATTCTTTGCTCGAGTCTCATTAATATATAGGAATGCTACTGATTTGTGCAAATTTATTTTATAACCTGAGACTTTGATGAATTTATTTATCAATTCCAGGAGTCTTTGGTGGAGTCTTTAGGGTTTTCTAGATATAAGATCGTATCATAAGCAAACAGGATACTTAGAACTCTTCTTTCCTGATTTGGATGCCCTTTATTTCCTTCTCTTGCCTGATGGCTTTTGCTAGGACTTCCAATACTATGTTGAATAGAAGTGGTAACAGTGGGCATCCTTGTCTTGTTCCAGTTCTTTGGGGGAATGCTTTAAACTTTTCCCCATGCAGTATGAGAACATATGGTCTTTGGCTGTGGGTTTGTCATATATGGCTTTTATAATTTTGAAGTATTCCTTCTATGCCTAGTTTGTTGAGGGTTTTTACCATGAAAGGGTGCTGGATTTTACCAACTTCTTTTCCTGCATCTATTGAGATGATCATGTGATCTTTGTTTTTATTTCTGTTTATCTGGTGAATCATGTTTATTGATTCGTGTATGTTAAGCCATCCTTGCATACCTGGGATGAAATGGTGGATTATATTTTTGATGTGGTGTTGAATTCAGTTTGCTAGTATTTTGTTGAGGATTTTTGTATGTATGTTCATGAAAGATAATATTCTGTAGTTTTCTTTTTTTGCTGTGCCTTGGGTAGGCTTTATACTTTTCTAGTTAGATAGTGTAACAGCACAGTTTGAGTTTTATGAATTAGCAAAATGTCTATGTTATTATTCAGAATGCATTTGGCTTAAATCACAGTGCTATTAATTTTCTTATATAGTCAATTTCAAACTTTTAGTTTATATTTGAAGTTTAAAGTTAGCATCACTGTATATTTTTACATACTTCACAGCAGCTAAAATTTGGCATACTTAATTATGTTTAATTAACAAGTATCTGTGTTGCATCTGTTATGAACAAGACACTTTTGTAAGTATTTTAAGAACTATAATGATGAATTAGACATAGATCCTGCCCTCAAAGTGTGCAGAACATCTTAGGGTAAATACGACTGCATAAATAAATTATGTAAAGTAGAAATTAAAATGTGGTATAAAAATGTTAGGCAATATCAGAGCAGAGAACATTTCAATTGATGTGGAAGCATTAAAAAGTGCTCATGGAAGAGATCTCCTATAAGCTCATCTTTGAAGGATAGTTAGCAATATGATGTGTGGTGATGAGGCAAGTGCTTTCCAGATGAGTAAGTAGAATGAGCAAAGGGGTGAAATTCTACTCATAAAAATGAATAAATCATTCTTTAAGCACAAAATACATAAAAGAAAACATGGGAAGATGAGGTGGGAAGTTTGAATAGACTAACACAATTGTGTCATGGAGTTGAATGGTATTGCCTTGTGAGAGCTAATTTTTAACTTTTCAGGAATTTTGTTAGATAGTTGATATCATTTGGGCAGCTTGAAATTATTCGTGATAGTGGGAATATTTATACCATGGAAACTGGCATATGCTATAATTCAGGAAACTGGCATATGCTTTCTTTGTTGGGGTGGGAGGTAGTCTGGAAAGCTGGTTATTAAAAACATTTACCAGCATACCATAAGATACACCTGATAGGGAACTTTGAATGCTAGATCCTCAATATAATTAAGTTCATAAGATATATTTAATAAGTTTTGATGTATGTTTTATTATTTTGAAGGAGACACTTTAAGAAAATAAAATTATAATTAACTAGGTATAAGGAAGAGTTGACTATATTAATACAAAAGTTGCCTGAAAATGGAACATTTTATTCAGTAAGATGAAAGCCCTAAAAATATATACTATTGAATTAAATAATTCCAAGGTTGAACAGATGGTAAGATTAGATTGACATGATAGAAAAATCTAATTAAATAACATGTATGTACACAATAAATTTTAACCATAAGGAAAGAGAAATAGTTATTGCAGCAAGTGAACAGCTGTCACAAAAGCCTATAGGTCTGCCAAAACATAGTTCACATGCTGCTAGTGTGGGAAGAGATGGAATGCACTACTGTCCCTGATGACAGGAGAAGGGGGCGGAGGGCAAGCTTCTGTGTGATGAATTGCTCTGTCTCCTTACTGATTAGTGCTCTGCACATAGAAGAGCTCAGATCACATAGCACTGAAGCTTGAAGGAAACCCTGCAAGCAAAATGTTGTTTTCCATAGATTGCTTCCTGCTCCTATCTGATGAGAAGGAATGCATTATTAACTATTTTCATCAGGAATGAGCTTGCTTAGTAGAGAGGGAGGAATTCTATGAATAGCTCAGTTTGAGTGACATTCCAATAACCATAAAATAAGCATGAAAAATTCCCTTAAACCTTAACAAATGGCTTCAGGCTTTCAGACCTTTATTAAGGAAACAAAAAGAACAAAACAAGAATTGCTATTACCACTTGGGAATAGAAGGTAGAGATTCTTGACCTGCATCACAGTTGGACTTTAGGGCACGTGTGGACTCCTTGGAAACAAAGACCAAGGTTTGTTGTGTGTTCCCATGTATTTTTCTTAAAAGAGAATCCAAAAGTTTTGTCAGATTCTCAGTGGTGTCTCTGTGAAGCCTCCTGCCCATCCAATCTGCCATTCTTCCTGTTACCACCTGAAAGTTAAGAATCACTGGTTTGGTCATTTCTGAATGTAACTGAATGTTTCTAAGAAATGGAGGAAGGTTTATGTTCTTTTACCAGAAGAGGATTTATTTATTCCCAGATTTTTTTTTTTAAGGACAAGACATGAGAAAATCTTTTAAATGTTTTGAGGCATATATATTTTTATAGATTGATTCTCTCTTTTGACGCTTGTAACAACTTTATGAGGTGAATAAATAAGGTATTATCATTCCTACTATCCTGCATTGAGAACTAGAGAAGTCAGGGCTCAGTGGTTCTTAACCTGGACTATACATCACTTTGGAACTTTGAAAAAATGTGATGACCAGGCTCTACCTCCAAAGATTCTGATTCACTTCATTTGGAGTGGAGCTTGGTTATCTGCATGTTGTAAAAAGTTCCTGAAGTGATTCTAATGTGCAGCTTAGTTTGGGAACCCAAGTAGGGTTAATTGCTTGAGAATGGAACTTGTGTTTGACATAGATGGAATTTGAGTCTGTGTCTTCAAACATGAGATTATTACATCTTCCATTATACCCCTCTGTAAGTTAGAAAACTAAGTAATGACAAATTGCCTTATGAGGTTCGTAAGGCAGGCAGTATTATGAACAGAAACAATTTTTTTAAAACTTCATTCAATTTGAGAAGTCATGGGATACCCCAAAGAGAGTTTTTGAACGAAAGTACCAGAGCAGTGAATGACACTGTAAAGAAAAGAAGGAATGAAAATTGCTAAATAAGACTGGTCATTAATTTCAGAAAAAATTAAGACTTTAGACAAATCGTTAAAAGGAAGTCAACATGAAATAAGATTTAATATAGTTAGTAATTGTCAAAAAGAGCAAATTTTTCGAAACATTTAAGTATATGTTTTTTCTGTGATTTGAAAATCTGTTACTTTCTTGTACTGGCTGTGGTAAATTTCTTAGTGTTAAATCTGAAGCCTGTATTGGCTTGTTAAAACAAAGGAATAAAGAAACCTAGAAAATGGAAAAGTTTTATTGTCTTTGTCTACTAATTCTAACATCTGGTTTTGTTTCAATTGCTTGATTTTTCTCCTCGTTTTGGGTTATGTTTTCTTTCTTCTTTGCATGCCTGGTAATCTTTGACTTTATTCCAGACATTGTGGATTTTATACTTTTGAGTGCTGAATATTTTTTGTATTTGTATAAATATCTTGAGCTTTGTTCTAGGATGTAGTTAAGCTATTTGAAAAGACTCTGGCCCTTTTAGGTCTTGTTTTTAGATTTTTCTAGCAAGGTCCAGAGCAGCATTTAGTCTTAGGCTAATTGTTCTCCACTATGGCGGCAAGAATCTTCTGAGTACTCTAGCCCATGTCCCATGAATTATGAATTTTTATCTTCTCTGGCTGGAGGGAACAAGTGCTATTCCTGGTCATATGTCAACATCTCTAAGGGCCCCTCTAACACTTTCAGATGATTCTTTCACCAGCCTTGGGCAACTCCTTCAAATGCTTGCACTCTTCAGTGCTTTGTTAAATACTCAAGCGGGACTCTCAGATCTCCATGGTTCTCTCTATGTGCAACTCTTTCCTCTCCAGTAATCAATCCTGTGAACTGTAGCCTGTTTGATCTCCCCAAGACTCAGCTCTGTCTCTTCAACTCAGAGAGTCTGCAGAGTTCTACCTGGCTTCCCCTGTCCTGCATCTTAGCCTGGAATGTTCCTCAAGGGAGTAAGCTGGGGCAATCATAGGGCTCCTCTTGTTTGTTTCCTATCCCTCAGGAATCACTATTGTTGATTGTCTTGTGTCTAGTGTCTTAAAAACCATTGTCTTATATATTTGTCTGGTGTTTTTGATTGATTCATGTGGGAAGATAAATTTGGTTTCTGTTACTTCATCTTGGATGGAAGTGAGAGTACAGAAAACTGAAAATAAAAATTATTAACCAACACATATTTAGTCATTTAAGTTATAACATTTTAAGTTATTTCTGATCTATTTATAGGATATACGATAGAAAAAATTGGGTGGGGGTTAGAGAATAAAAATTTATGGAGTGACTATTATGTGATAAGCTCTTTATTTATATTGTTTTGTTTAATTCTATGAAGTATAGGTGTGTGGTAGAGTAAGACCTGGGGCATAGGTCTGACTGGCCCTAAGCTTGTGTTCTTTCCACAATCGTCTTTACTGCTTTCCAAAATCCAGAATGGCATTTAGAAATCTATTTTAAAATACTTGTCATTTGATTATAGTGCAAGATTTATAGGAATAAAGAGATTCATAAAGTCTTGAGAATTTTAATGGAATGAGGTTGGCTAGGAACTTAGCCAATTTATTTTCTTTTTTCAATTTATCCCTAGTTGTTTGTATTTATACAAGTTTCTTTACTTGTAGAAGCCAAGCATCTTAATCTTAAATTTACAGTCCACCACCATTTGGCTGCAATCAATCATTCAAGATTTATCGACTTTATTACGTCTCAAAGCACTCCAACTGAAATTTCTGTTCCTGGAACCCGTTCTTGTTCTCATTTTGGTGCCTTTGTTCATGTTATTCTATCAGTATATAAGAGAGTGTGCTATGCAATGTAATGGGTAGACTGTGAATGGCAGACATTTCCCTTTCTCTGTCAGAGACTGCTTCACTCCCTTATCTTTACCATGTTGTAATCATCTTTACACATTCCAACGTCCAATTCTTTAGGAAGCTTTCTTCAATGCTTTCAATTGGAATACATCCCTCTCAGTTCTTTTTTTCCCATGGATCTTCTGGTATAATATTGATCAAACTTTAATTTCCATTAAAATTGATTACTCCTTTTGACAAATATTTAATTCCTACTATGTGTATAAAACTTTTCTTATTTTCTCCACAAAATTATAGCATATTTAGGATAGGAACTAGGTATTACTAATTTTTTTATTTCTTAAGATATAGCAAAATATCCAACACAATTGACATTTAGTAAATACTTGATTTAATGATGAGGTGGCATTAGCTGGCTGTATTTAACTCTTACCAGATTCTGACTGGCTTGTCTTGCATTTCTCAGAAGCATTACTAATCATCATTTAAATGAATAAATCCCATTATCTTCTCCCCTAGAAACATACTTCATTGTTCATGTGAAAAGCAGATTAATCACAAATCAGTGCCTATATTTTGCAACTTCTGCTCTAGTAACTTTTAATTAATTTTCACATTTGAAACTGCTGTTTGATTATTTTTTGTTACTGTGTCTTAATAACTACATTCTGTCCCTCATGGTCATTAGTCAAGTTGGCTCCTTGTTGCATCCTAATTTCATTTATCTAGAAGAGCAATGGGTTTCTTAGGGCCATGCCTCCCACTCCCTACAAAGTTGCATAGTTTGTAGTTTAGGTTGTTATTACTTGCATACCATTTTTACATGAGGAGTAACCAACAAACAGACAGACTTGACTTTTAATATTAATTAGCTGTGATACAACAAAGACACACCACATTCTACCCAGGGAGGAACTTTGTAATCTAACTCAAAAGCTTCAGGGGCTTAAGCTGGGAACATTTAATATCACTGCTCACTGATTTGATTCCTTAGGGCATTTCACAATGAATCATTGAAAAGTTTCTCATTCATTGAGGTTTTATGACATTTAAGGAGAGAACTGGAAATAAGCTCATGATTTTCCTACTTAAGAGTTCCCCTCTAATTTTATAAGCTATGAGTTCCCTCACAAATTTTGTAAGGAAATCCAGAATACAGCCAGTTGAGAAGATAATACTTGGAAAGAAGATACTTTGAAAATAATGTCCATGTTTTGGGGAGCCAGGCTGAGAAAATAGCTACAACATGACCTTGAAAAGAAATTTTAGCACTTTGTAAATAATTAAGTAATTTGTATTGAAAGATATTTCTAACAAAGAAAAAATTATTTTTGATAGTCGAAGAATTCAAATTTGAATGAATCACAAATAAGACTCACACAAAGAAATAAAGAGCACTGGAAAAGTTTTTCTAATTATTTATATCCCTTAAAAGACAACCAGCTGCTTAAACATATAATCAATGTATTATGATATTTATAATAGAGGTAGAAGTAAAATGTGTGACAAAAAAGTACAGAAGTCAGGAAGCAAGAAATGAAAGGATACTATTATAGGTTCTCATGTAACATGAGAAGTGGTATAATATTTCAAGGTAGATTGCAATAAGTTAAAAATTTATACTATAAATCCTAGAGCAACCATTAAAAGAATACAACAAAGAATGTAGATAGTAATTTAAAAAAAAGAGATACAATGAAATCATAAAAAAACCCTCAATTAATCCTAAAGAAGGCAAAAATAGGACAAATTAAACTTTATCAATAATCACATTAAACATAAATGGCCTAAAAATTTCAACCAAAAGGTAAAAAATTGACAGACTGGATAGAAAGGTCCAATTATATACAGCCTATAAGAAACCTACCTTAAATATAATGACCCAGATACAATAAAAGTAAAAAAAAAAAATGGAGAAAGGTTTACTTGTTAACACCAATCAAAAGAAAGCTGGAGTGGCTGTATTATTGTCAGACAAAGTGGATTTCAGAGCATACAAATAATATCAGTGATAAGATGATCATTTCATAATGATAAAGGGAGTAGATACTTTAGGAGAACATAATAATTTTAAACATTTATGCACTTAATAATAGAGCTTAAAAATACACAAAACCAAAACTGATAGAACAGAAAGGAGAAAGAGGGAAATCCACAATTTTATGTAAGAATTCAACTCTCTTGTCTTAATAATTCACAGGGATGAAGAGACCAAAAAATATATAAAGATACTGAAGTCTTAATTATACTACCAGGTTGAACTTACTGACCTTTAGAGAATACTGCATCCAAAAATATCAGAATACACATTCTTTTCAATGTGTATTTTGTGTATATTCAATGTACATTGTGCACTAAATATTTTATCAAGATAGACCATATTCTGAGTCATAAGTCAAAGCTCAATAGATTGAAAAGGATTCAAGTCATACAAAGTATGTTGTCAGACCAACAATAGAAATCATTAATAGAAAAATCTCTAAAAAAAAAATCCTCAAATATTTGGAAAGTATATACAAATTTCTAAATAAACTGTAGGTCAAAAAAGGAAATTAGAAAGTATTATGAACTGAATGAAAATGAAAATACAACATACCAATTTTGTGGGATGCAGTCAAAATAATACTTAGTGGGAAATTTATGGCACCAACCACCTGTATGGAAAAGAAGAAAGGTCTCAAATCAATCATCTCAGCTTTCATCTTAAAAAATATGAATAAAAAGCAAAATTCAAAGTATTTATGTTATAAAACACAAATAATAAAAACTAGGACAGAAATTAATGAATCAAAAACCAGAAAAATAATGGAGAAAATTAATAAAAACAAAAGCTGATTTTTTGAGGCCAATAAAATTAATGAACATTTAGCCAGCTTTATGAGGAAAATAAGAGTGATGATGCAAATTATCAGTATCAGGAATGAGAGAGGTGACATCACTACCAGAGCTTATAGATATTAAAAGGATAATAAAGTAATATAATTTTAAAAGGTATGTTAATATATTTGACTACTTGTAGGAAAAGAACAAATACCTTTAAAGATAAAAATTAACAAAGTTTACTCAAGAAGAAATAGATTACCTGAATATTTCCATATTTAATAAAATAACTGAATTGTAGTTAAAATCTTTTTCACACAGAAAAACTTAGAGTCAGATAGCTTTTCTAGGGAATGCTGTCAAACACTTAAACAAGAAATAAAACAATATACAAACTCTTCCAGAAAATTAAAAAAGAGGAAAGGCGCTCAACAAATTCTATAATGCCAGATTACTCTAACGTTAAAACTAGACAAAAATATCACTCTAACGTTAAAACTAGACAAAAATATCACTCTAACGTTAAAACTAGACAAAAATATCACTCTAACGTTAAAACTAGACAAAAATATCACTCTAACGTTAAAACTAGACAAAAATATCACTCTAACGTTAAAACTAGACAAAAATATCTTGTAATATTTTTGTCTAGTTTTAACGTTAGAGTAATCTGGCATTATAGAATTTGTTGAGCGCCTTTCCTCTTTTTTAATTTTCTGGAAGAGTTTGTATATTGTTTTATTTCTTGTTTAAGTGTTTGACAGCATTCCCTAGAAAAGCTATCTGACTCTAAGTTTTTCTGTGTGAAAAAGATTTTAACTACAATTCAGTGTACCCCCATGATGAGCTGAAATAAAAAAATATATATATATAAAAAAAAAAAGAAAAGAAAAAAAAAAAGTGAAATATTGATTTAATTTTTTCATAAAATTTTCAGAGTTAAAATAGTATGAATTTCTTTGAGGTAAAGAATATTGAATTTTTGTTCTATATATGTCTGAATCACTGGGCTTTTTAAAGAATAAATATGCACTATTTCAGTAATTTTTTGAAAAAAGTATGATCAGCAGAGAATATAGAATTAAATGATGTATAAAATTTTGTATTAAAAAAAATTGCATAGCAATATTCCTCATGAACATGATGCAAACATTTCTAACAAAATTTTAATTAATCAAACAATAATATATAACAATGATAATGCATCAAGGCCTTGTATGTTTTATCCCAAGAATGCAAAGTTGGGTTTTACATTTAAAAATCAATCAATCTAATTCACCAATTTATCAGACTAAAAAAAGAAAGAATATGATCATCTCATTTGATGTAATAAAGGAATTTGGCAAAACCAATATCCATTCTTGATTTAAAACTCTTAGCAAACTAGGACTAGAAAGGAACATCTTCAACTTACTATGGACCTCTATAAAAAACATACATGTAACATAATACTTAATGGTGAAAGACTGAATTCTTTCCCTGTAAGATCAGGAAAAAAGTAAGGATATTCACACTCACCATTTGTATTCAACACTATACTGGGAGTTCTAGCTAGTGCACTAAAACAAGGAAAGCATAAAGAGATGGGAAAGGAAGCAGTAGACCTGTGTTTATTTACAGAAAACATAATAATCTATAAAGACAATTCTCTGGAATCTTCAAAAGACATTAGAATAACAGTGAGTTTAACAAGGTTGCAGGATGCAAGATTAATATACAAAATTTAATTGTATTTCTATATGCTTGCAACCAACAATTGTAAATTGAAGTTAAAATTCAATACCATCCACAGTAATACCCTTACATATAAAATATAGAGTAATCTTCAAAATATCAGCAAGACTTGTAAAATAAAAACTATAAAGTATTGCTGCAAATAAAGAAAGGAGAGATATGTTCATAGTTTGGAAGACTCAATATTATTAAGATGTCAAGTCTCTCTAAATTGATCTATAAATTCCTTAGCAGTCCTTTTCTTTTTAATATTATATAAATTGACAGGTTCGTTCTAAAATTCATATAGCAAAGCAAACCACCTAGAATAGCCAAAACAACCTTGAGAATGAGGAGCAAATTTGGAAGACTTATACTACCCGATTTCAAGAGTATTTCTAAAGGTACAATAGTCAAAGCAGTGTGATATTGGCATAAAGATAAAAAATAGTGAGTCCAGAAATATACTCACACATGTATAGTTAATTGATTTTTGAAATGGAACCAAAGACAATTCAGCAGACAACAGATAATTTTTTCAATAAAATTTATTGGGACAATTAAATGTCCTTATGCAAACAAACAACCACATACCTCAATGCCTACCTCACACCATGTACAAAAATTAACTCAAAATGGATCACAGGCTGAAGGATGAAGCCTAAAATTATAGAAATTCTAGAAGAAAACATAGGGGAGACATTGGGTTAGGTAAAGACTTAGATGTATCAAAAGCATAATTTATGAAGGAAAACACTGATAAAGTGAAATTCATCAAAATGAAAAATGACAACTCTTAGAAAGACACTATTAAGAGAATGAAAGACAAGTTACATACTAGGAGGTAGTATTTGGTAATCCTATATCTCATAAAGGATTTGTATCTAGAATATAACAAGAATTTTCAAAACTCATGAGCTAAATATTTGAACAAATGTTACATCTGAAAAGATATAGTAATGGCAAATAAGCATATTAAAATACTAGGCATCATTTATTCATTAGGTGAACATAATATAAAAACACTGTGAAATACCACTACACACCTATTACAAATGTCTAATGTTAAAAAGCACTGACCATGACAAATGTTGGGGAGGATGTGGAGCAACTGGAACTCTCATATACTGCTGGTGGGAATATAAAATAGTATAACTATTCCAAAAAGAATTTGGAAGTTTCTTAAAAAGTTACATCAATTATATGCCATTTAATTTGTTTAATAGTTGATTTAAAAATGACCCTCCCTATATGGACACATGAACAGTATTTGTGCACCTTTTGTAAGACCTCTGTTGAAATCCATTGCTAAGATGTGAAAATCCCTTGTATAAACCTCATACTATGTATTTATTTAATAATATTATACCAGAAAGTCTCTCCTAAAGAACACATTTTATTCCTCCAGACAATGGTAATTATATGATACATAATATTTTTCTATTTAACTTTGTTTATAAGGACTTTTGGAACAAAAGGTAATGCTTCATGACTATAAATTGCTTAGGTTGTAGTTTTCATTTATTTACCTGATCCCTCAGCTTTATGGCTCCTATGTAAATTTTCAGAAATCCACCCATTCATCCATCCATACACAACTCACTTATTAAGCAGTTTGTTAGGTGCTGACATGAAACATATCCTCATATTATGTCCTTGTTTGTAGATGAGAAAATCCTTTTGGGATGGAATTTATAATTATGGGCTAAGTATTAATATATATACTCAGCTATCTCAGTGGGTCTCACTTTGCTGGTTTGTCTCCATTGTATTGGAGGTGGTCTATTTTGATAGGTAGAATAATTTGCTTTTTTTTTTTTTAAAAGAAATATATTAAAAATTATGATACACTTAAACTTTATATTACATTTACATAAATAGTGTTATATACATCAAAAAATAATACATACTAACCCCTCCAACTGCCTTACCATGCATAAAATTATATGGATATCCGGGGATTGAGAGCTTTCCCTACAATTGACAGGCTTGTGTGATTGTAATATTAAATAAAAACCTTTTCATTATTATACAAATTAAGCATACATCTACCATAGGATGTAGCCACTCCAATCCTTGTTATTTACTCATGAGAAATAAAAGCTATGTCCGTGCAAAGAATTGTCCATGAACACTCATAGCAAGCAGCCTTATCTGCAAGAGTCAAAAGCTATAAACAAACCAAATGTCCATCAAGTGGTGAATCACAAGAAGCCTCCTAGGTAAATCTGATGCTTGCTAAAATTTGAGTCAAATACCAGTTCACTGGTCTTGGGTTTCTCAAATCAGTAAAACTCAAAATTACATACCCATATTTTCATATATGGTATTTTGATCCAGTGATTAAAAATTAGGACTAAAATCTAGGAAGTGATCAAGGGGACACTTAACTATTTTGGAAAGCCAGTAGGGAAATTGTGAAGAAGGTTTCCTATGCGCTGATTACTTGCCTGAGTTGGGTGAGGCAGAACACTCACACTCACACACATAAGTTATATGAAGTCAATTTGTTACTTATCGATAGGCAGCAAGGACAGAAGCCTAGGATTCAGGGCAGATTCCGCAAAGCTCAGGAAAGCTGCCCAGGGTGGATGGCCTCTTGTCTTTGAGTAATCCACCTGCACCACAGCTGAAGGACACTGGAAAACAGCCTGCCCTGGGTTTTATACCCTGGTGGCCATATGACACATTGGGAGAAGGTGTTGAAGGACATCCTGTTTCTAGGGTGGACTAGAACATAGCCCGGACTGTTCCAGCTACATCCTCCTTATCTCAGGATGTTCCATTCCCAGCACATTCTACAGTTATTCTTAGGAACTACATGTGAAAAAAGTGGGGAGAACTGGGTCATTCCAGGGCCATCTGGAGAACAGTCTTGCAGAAATATTTTGAGGTGTGTATTTCAGCACTTCTCGTATCATCATATTTTAGTGCCTAGAGCTCCACCATTTCTATGGAAGCTCATCCTGAGATGGGAGAGCCAGGATTTTAATGGAGAGTTGATGTGTCTTAGCTTGGGTTGAGAGAGTAACTCTAGTTGGGCAGCACAACACTCTCCCCTGGTTGCCTTCTGCTTGGACACAGGCTGTGCTCATTGCTCGGTCATTTGTGTGTTTCATCTGGAAAAACCAAGACACAGCTGAAGCATCAGTTATGGTCTGAGTAGCCATAGAAGAAAAGAGGAGTATTCTTCTAGTCATCTTTTCTTTTAGCAAGTATGGAAAATGGACCATTTATCCAAATGACCTAACTACTAGTTCTGCTTAAGTCTTAAAAGTCATGTTATGGTGTTAAAATACCTCTCTTTGAATATATTTTAGTTACTTTTTGCTCATATGAGTGGAGCCGAAGAAGCAGGGAAATAAGCTAAGATGTATCTATTAAAAACAAAGTGTTCCTCTGCAGTTCCTGTGAGATCTCAGGGTCCAGAGACACAAGTGGGAACTTTGGAGTCAGTGGAGGGACAAGAGAAGGATCCAGAACAGGGGCAGAAGGTTGGAAAGATCTTGGAGTGCAGCTGCTCTGTGTGGGAAGGCAGGACTCATGAGGGACAAACAGCTGTTTGAATCAGGCAGTGAAACCTGGCAAAAGGCAGCGGACAAAGGGAGATCACTGTTGGTTACAGAGGCCACAGCTACAGCTTTGTGGGTAGAGGGACTGTCCAGAGGGCTGAAACGCTTAGATAGAAACCTCTGGGTTGAGGTTGGAAGGATTAGAGACTGCAGCTACACATGTAGCAACTGTGTTTCTTCTGGTTCTCAAAATACACGTTAGCACCTTTGAAATGACTGGTACTATGTGACTTCCACACAGTATTGCAGAGAACCACTCATCTCAGTTTAGTATTCCAGGTGGTGAAGCATACAGTCACGATCAATTACTGTATTTTTGATATTCACGATTTTGAGACCAGAATACCTATGCTATTTGTGAAGAGAAAGTACATGTGTTTTAGGCCAGTGACAGTGACTATGTTTCTCTCATCTGCATGAGACACTAAACTGAGTGGGAAGGAGATAAGAAATCGCCTAGGAGGCTTGATGGCAGGGATTTGATTTTTAAGCCATTACCAGGATTTATTGATCTGGTGTTGAAGTTTTTCTATATAATGGTTATATCTAGTCAGAATTTACTGGCTGTGAATTAGGTGTATACTGATTATGTGCTGAATTTGAGATATGTCTATGAATTTAAGTGATGGAGACAGTAGTTTAATTAGTTCTCTGAATCTTTATCAGGTACATTTTCCCTCTAACTTGAGAAATTCTGATAAATTATTTTATATCTTCCTCAAAGTAACATACAAGATTGAAGTAGTTGTTCAAATGATTTAAATGTTATGTGTTTACTGAATTACCTAACATTTTAAATTATTTGCATTATTTCTTTTCCATTGGCTTTGAAGCAGTGGCACACAGTAACTTCTAGGAGAACTATATTGTTGAGTCCTTTCTTTGGTCCAGCTACTGGACTCTGTATTTTAAAAACACCAATTATATTGTCAGATAATCTTTATTTGCCTTTTGTATTTATCATCCTTTCTCTCCTTACTTTGATCTTTTTGTCTGTTTCCTCTGCATCCAGAATTTTTATCTTACCCCTGTTCTCCAAGGCAGTAATTTGATTTTCTACAGTGGCTGTCCTGATCCTTGCTTTTATAATTTATCTATTTGATGCATATGGTGCTTTTTTTTTTTTCTTTTTGGAGACATAGTCTCACATTATTGCCCTGGCTGGAGTGCAGTGGCATTGTCATAGCTCACTGCAACCTCAAATTCCTGGTCTCAAGCAATCCTCCTGCCTCAGCCTCCCGAATAGCTGGGACTACAGGCATGTGCCATGACACCTGGCTAGTTTTTTCTATTTCTATTTTTAGTAGAGATGGGGTCTTGCACTTGCTCAGTCTGCTTTTTAATTTTCAATTTATCATCTCATCCTTTTAAAAATCATATGCTTGAATTCTAGTTTTTATTGAATTCATATCCTCATTAAATTCTTTTATAGCTGGAATTTCTCAAGGGGAAGTTGTTTTCTAATCCTTGGGTAATTTTCCTTCATACAGGGTTCTTTCCATAGTATTTTCCTTTATTTCTATTTCTTTTCTTTATCCTTATTCTGATTCCTAATTCTTTTCTTCTTTTTCCTTTCCTCTTTTTTTCTCTGTTTAAAACACGTATGTCACTTCTTTCAATCTAGCATACTCTAACAATAGGAATTCTCCAGACCAACTGTTTGCTCTCCTATGGTGTCGGTGTGGATACGTTTTTGACAGTTACCACTAAGGATGATACAGAAAAGACATTTTCATCTTTTTTGGGGGGAACAGATTGAATATGATTTTTGCCACTAGGCAAAATCTCAAATTTTTTTACATTCCTCTTTAAGAATTTAAAAATTCTTCTCTAACTCAAAGCATTGACAGGAGAACCAATTTTAATTTGACTTTGCTTTAGGTATATTATCCACTTTCCTAGTGTTCTATTTTCTTTAGGCAGTTGATGTTGTCTCCCCCACACCTCTTCCTGAGAACAGCTGCTCTCTAACTGTGGCTGCTTCACTGTTGGCACTGGCCGAGTGAACAGAATTCAGGGAACAGAGGTAAGAAAGCCAAGGGTGTGGGTGGTATCTCCCCATGGATCCAGTTAATGACACACAGAGCTCAATCCACCATCTTCTGCTTTTCTCTCTGAGCTTCTACTATTACCATCCTGGTAATTACACCTACTTTTACAACTGGAGCACCAACTTTGCCCTGAGAGTATGTTATCTTCTCATGCAAGCTCCTATCATAGAATCAAAAATTGTTGCAACCACAAGAAGCTGAGTCCACTGTGCCTCACCCCATCTTGCAGGTGAGGAAAACTGAGGTCTGGCAGTATGTTTGTTTCAAAGTCACACAGCTAGTTAATGGAGGAGCTGGGCATAACATCCAGGCCTCGTTCTTCCTAGTCTAGTGCTCTTTATAGCTCATCATACAGCATTCACTCTTCAAACTCAACACTTCAACATGGAATTTATATTTTCCTTGACAAGTAGCTCCTCATTTCAGCTTCTCAGTGTTATTGGCATCTTCATTTTCTTGTGTTCTCTAGTATTTTGATTATTCTATATTTCATATATATGTAATTATCAAGTCTGTTAAATTCTACACTTCATACCATATCTCATCTCTCTCTCTCTCTTTTTAAGTATTACTGCCCCTACATTCTGAGTACTTTAAGTCCATATAATTGCAGTATTTGATTTTCTGTCTTTATTTTCTTATTTTTGTATTTCATTTACATAAAAATATAATCTGACATTTATTATGTGCTGGGCATATGGATATATGGTAAGCCTTCGTGTTGAAGAAAAGAGACATGCATTAAAGAACAGAGATAAAGACGTGGTTTCTCTGCTTCCCTCCCTCCTACTCTCCCTTAAACCCACTCCTCAGGCTTCTGACCCCACCATACCACTAAAACTGCTCTTGCTCTGGTCTCTAGGGACCTGACCTCTGTGGTGCTAAATCTAATGGCTAAGTCCGGGTCCTCGTCCTATTGACTAGGTATCATTTAACAAATGTTTCTAAGCATATGCCTCATGCCAGCTCTGTTTCAGGTACCGGGGCTATGAAAATGAACAAAAGTGAAAAAAAAATCCCTTTCCTTAGAAAGTTTACGTTCCATAAGCATCATTTGAAAAAGTTGATCATCTCTATTCTCTTATTAAATACTTCCTTTCTTCATTGGCCCCTGGGATATAACTCATTGATTCTCCTACCTTTCTGGCTGCTGCTTCTCAGTCTTTTTGGCTGCTCAAGACTCATTTTCTCAACCTTTAAACAGTGGAATGCCAAACTATTCAGTCCATGGACTTTTTCTCTGTTTCTCCATCTGCATCCATTTCCTGGGTGATGTCCCCCAATCTCATAGCTTTAAGTACTTTCTAGAATTTTCTCTCAGGGCTCTCTTCTCTCAAATGTCTCTTTTGATGAGCAGGCACTCTTTGACCACTCCATCCAAGATTGACTTTGTCCACCATTTTCTGCACTCTCGTCCTATTTAATATTTTTTATAGAATTTATTACTATCAGTTCTTACATATTTATTTGCCTGTTTATCAATTTTCTCCTCCTATAAGAATAAAAGCTCTATGAGGTCAGGGACATTGTTTTGCTCACTGTTATATCCCAAATGCCCAGAATTATATCTGGCACATAGTAGGCACTCTGTAAATATTTGTTAAGTGTGCAAATAATAATAATGAGGATCAGAATGGAGAGGCAGCTTATGGTACAGTAATAGTATATTTGATGTGATGTACCACATACCGGAGTGAGGACAAAAACCACATGATAATCTCAATAGCTGCAGAAAAAGCATTTGATAAAATTTAGCATTCTTTCATCATAAAAACTCAAAAATTTAGTTTAGAGGGGAATGTACCTCAATACAATCAAAGCCATATATAAGAAGCCCACAAATAACTTTAAATCCAATGGTGAAAAGTTGAAAGCTTTTTCTGTGAGATCAGGAATAAGACAAGCATGGCTGCTCTCCCCATTTCTTTTCAACACAGTACTGGAAGTCTTAGCCAGAGCAATTAGATAAGAGAAAGAAATAAAATGCACCCAAATTGGAAAGGAAGAAGTTAAATTGTTCCTGGTTGTGCATGACATGATCTTATTTATAGAAAACCCTAAAGACTCCTTCAAAAAAACTGTCAGAGCTAATAAACAAATTCAGTTAAGTTTCAGAATACAAAATCAGCATACGAAAATCAATAGTATTTCCATACACTAACAGTAAATTATACAAAAAATAAATTTAGAAAACAATCTCATTTACAATAGCTACAAAAATACTTAGGAATAAATTTAACAAAAGAAGTGAAAGATCTGTACACTGAAAACCATAAAACATTGATGAAAGAAATTTGTGTCATAAATAAATAAGACATGAATGAATGAAAAGATGAAATGAAAAGATATCCTATGTTCATGGATTAGAAGAATTAATATTGCATATGTACAATTGCTGTATGTAAATTAAAAATTTATGAAGTCCATACTGCCTAAAGCAATCCACAGATTCAATGCAATTTGTATCAAAATTCCAATAATATTTTTCATAGAAAAAAAATCCTAAAATTTGTATGGAACCACAAAAGACCTCTAATAGTCAAAGCAATCTTGATGAAAAAGAATAGATATGCAGGCATCATACTACTAGATTTTAAAATTTACTACAAAGCTATAGTAATCAAAATAATGTGGCACTGGCATAAAAACAGACACATAGACCAATGGAACAGAATGGAGAGCTCATAAATAAATCCACACATGTATGGTTAATTGATTTTCATCAAGCCAGCCAAGAACACACAATGGGGAAAGGACAGTCTCTTCCATAAATGGTGCTGGGAAAACTGTATATCCACATGCATAAAAATGAAATTAGATCCTTATCTCACAATGTATTAAAAATACTCAAAATGGATTACTGACTTACATATAAGGCTTGAAACTATATAATTACTAGAAGAAAATATAGGGTAAAAGCCATGATACTGGTCTGGGCAATGACGTTTTTTGGATATAATCTCAACAGCACAGGCAGCAAAAGCAAAAACAGACAAATGGGATTATATCAAACCAAAAGCTTCTGCACAGCAAAGGAAACCATCAACAAAATGAAGAGACAACCTATGGAATGGGAGGAAATATTTGCAAACTGTACTTTTGATAATATGTATAATTTTAATACCTGAAATATATAAGGAACTCAAACAACTTGAAAGGAAGAAAACAAATAACCTAATTAAAAATGAACAGAGGTCCTGAACAAACCTTTTTCAAAAGACATAAAAATTATCAACAGGTATATGAAAAAAATACTCAACATTACTAATCATCAGGGAAATGAAATTAAAACCACAATGAGATATCACCTTACACCTATCAGGATGGCTACTATCAAAAAGACAAATGATAACCAGTTTTGACAAGAATGTGAAGAAAAGGGAAACCTGGCACACTGTTAGTAGGAATGTAAATTAGTATGTACAGATATCATGGAAAACAGCATGGAAGATCCTCAAAAAATTAAAAACAGAATTCTGTCATTTGTGACAACATGGATGAGTCTGGAGGACATTGTGCTAAGTGAAATAAGCTAGGCACAGAAAGACAAATACCACATGATCTCACCTTATAAGGGGAATCTAAAAGGTCAAGCTTATAGCATCAGAGAGTAGAATGGTAGTTACTAGGGGCTGGGCTGGGGGCTTGGGGCCATGTTGGTCAAAGGGTGCCAAATTTCAGTTAGAAAGGAAGAATAAGTTTAAGAGATCTATTGTACAGCATGGTGTATATATTAAATAATAATGTATTGTGTACTTGAAAATTGCTGAAAGAGTAGATTTTAACTGTTCTCACCACAACAAAAAAAGATAAGTATGTGAAGTAATTTGTACGTTAGTTTGATTTACCCATTTCACAATATATACATATATTAAAATATCATGTTGTATACCATAAATATATAAAATTTTTATTTCTCAATTTAAAAACATTGAAAGGCCAGAGAAATTTACTTGAGGGGGTGAAAACTGGAAACATTTTACACAGAAGGAAGATGTGCCAAGGCCCTGTGGCAGAAAGAATGCACAACCTGTGTAACAGAAGACAGGCTCATGTTGCGGGAGCATTCACAGTGTGGGGGAGAGCAGTACAAAATAAAGTGAAGAGATGGTAGGAACATAAACTATTTAGGACTTGCATATCACGTTAAAATTTGTTTTTTAATTTTAAAATTTATTCCAGAAGAAATGCAAAGTCATTTAATATCTTTTAGGATCTTTTAAATGCCACAGCTTTTATGAAGTTAGGTACCAGCATAAGGTTTGTCTTATCTCTGCAGGGACTGCGGTCAACATATTCTAAACACATCAAGTAACCAAAGACTTGGGAAGGTTAGGGATTTATTCAGTATCACAAAGATGTGAACAGAAATGAACTGAACTGGATCTGTGACTCACTTCTTCTGGGTCTCAGAATAGAGTCCTTCATATGAGGTCTTTATCTCAGTTGCTAAACTGCTTGGTGACCTGTATGTAAATGATATTGAACATTGATTAGGCCAGTGAAAGAGAAATCTCGTGGAAGGTTGCTAAGGTTAACAAAATCAAAAAGGCAAAATTTCGCATCTTGAAATAAGGAAGGCACTTCCTTTTACCCATCTCAGAAGCAGCAGAGTCAAGCACTGCCTACTCTCATTATATTCCCACTACGTTTGGCATCCTGGATGTAGTACCTTTCCAAAAACTATTTACGGCACTACCAAAAAGAGCCAGTTTGTGACTAATTGGTAATGTTTTGAACAGAACTAATATATATTTTAGCTTTGGAAAAGATGGAAATCATGGACATTTTGATCCAACTGATTTTCCATTTTGTTCTAGGAACAATTATCCACAAACTGTTGTATAGCACCACCCAAGGGCCAAGTGATTCTCTTCAAATTGAAAGCGTATCATTCTTTTCAACATCATTGGTACCACAGCCAAGTTTCTGGGCTTATGTCACTTTGCCCAAAGATCCAAGAGGGGTTGATTTCACTTCAAGTTCTTGATCTTTCTTCTGGGCAATCAGTGCATGTGATTAGATTGGCTTTCTGTGAATACACTGGAGAAATTTTGTGAAACCTAAGTCTGTTATTGAAATGAAGGATTTGCTACTAATCAGGTTCTCACACCGTTAAGTACATAGCTGGCTCTTCCCTTTGTTGTTGTTGTTATTGTTGTTTTTCAATCCAGATTCCCAACTCTTTTCTACTTGACATTCTGCGAGAGTAATTTTCTGGAGTTTGTCTACCTGCCATGTATTGAAAAACACATTTACCCATTCACAAAAATGCTTGTAAATGCATCTGATTGACCCTTTGAAATTCCTATTTTTAGATTGATATTAATATGGCATTTTCCCTGAAAATTTTCATTGCAGACATCATGGTACATGTGCATTTATTTGTATTTGTGTTAAATATTCCTGACACAAATACTCTGAGCCTTGTTCTTTCTGATCACACCTGCTCATGGGATTCTGTACAGTTTTCTCACTCAGGCTCTAAAGTAATTTCACCAGAAATGTGAAGAAAAAAAGGAAATGAGATTCTCTTTTTGGAGCTTAGGCTGCCAAGGATGAATGAAAGGAGACTATGGAAAATTGAGCAGTACACAGATGAATGGAGCAAAGAACATGTATTCACAAACCATATGGGTTCAGGAGTAAAAATGATGAGGAGGATGATAATTATTTTGGTTCTTGCAATCTGTTATTATGGGATCTGAATACCTTTTTTGAGGTGGACAAAAATGACCATATTTGTAGAGCACATTGAGGTAAGCTAAAGAGAGTTGAGGGCATCTATATAGTGTTTGGTGATATATAATTATAAAAAATAAAATATAAAATTTTAAGGAATACATGACTATTAAATTTTGGTAAAATGTCACACATTTTGAAGAAAATTGAGCTTCCTTCTGTTTTTATTTTAGATGATTGCACATTATTTCCTGTTTCAGTTATTATCTCTCAAAAATCCTGGTAGATGCTGTCACTGAGAAACTGTTTACCTAAGTAGCTAATAAATTTTTTAAAACATTTTCTGTAATAATGTAAAGATTTTGACAATTGAAATTATATTTTATTATTTTTTTCCTTTTCATTGACAAATGTATTATTAAAGATTCTTGTAATAATACAAATTGATTTTGGATCCAATTTGCCCTTTTAACATCAGGCATTTCAAATTGATAAAATTTCAAAATGGTTATAAATCTATCATTTTTATGCATACGTTATAAGAGCAGTCACTCTGCAGCAACCTTGGACGCCTTTAAATGGTAAGTTAGCTAAAATGCAAAGATAACTATCTAGGACTGTCCCCATTAACCATGATTACAGGGATGTGAGAGAAACTCCCTTTCTCCCCTCCCCTCCCCTCGAGCACTCCCTGGGCACCTGAAACAGGAACTTCTCCAGCAGCTCTCTGACCCCTTGTCCACAATGGCAGCACTAGCAGCTGGCTGCTGAAGTGGGTGCTCAGGTGCAACAGCACTTCCTTGGCTCATTTAAAACAGAGTAACAACTGCTGTATTTTGCTTCCATTTTACTGCCAGCAGGTATCACTAGATACCTCTTTAGGACCACTCCACTTGGGGTGGCCTCTTAGGATCTTCAGAGGAGGCTGCTAGTGGTAAAAAGATTTTGCCCCATTTCCCATACCTCCAGGAACTGGCTTGGCCACTAAGGGCTGAGTGGATAACTTCCTCACAGAAACTTGCAATTTATTTATGGCACACTAGTGTGCTAAGTAACAGAGACTGGGCCATTCCTGTATTATTAATGTAACTAGTAGTACCTTCTCCATGGATGGACGTAAGAGGGTTCCTAGGCAAGGTGCCTTCAAAGTTATACCAGTTCCTTTGAGAGTATAGAGGATATTCCTAGGATATAGTATGGGAAATTGGAGTCAGATCTAGTGCAAGAGTCCTAGGATTTAAGTTTGAATTTCAGGGTTCATCTTCTGTATGCTACTAATAGCATGATTCTTTACCAGTGATAGAAAAGACCTTGTCACCACCTAGACCCATTTGTTTTCATATTTTTTGAGCCATCCAGTATTTCCAGGTTTTGCTAGTAGGTCAAGGTCAAGATCATTTCACACCTGGACACCCCACATCCTAACTCTGTGCTCTCCCCAGCCCAATACATTTTCTACACTGCAGCCAGCCTGATTTTTTATAGAGACAGGTTGGATTATAACACAGCCTGCTTAAAGCCTTTAATATCTTATCGCTTTTCTTAGGTGAAAGAACAAAAATCCTTAATATGGCTTTAAAGTTCTTATGTTTTAGCTTCTGTTTAATTCTCCAGCCTTAAAACATTCCATTCTCTTTCACGTTCTGCAGCCACCATGGCCTCTGTCAGGCCCTTGAACCACCTGGCCTGCTCTCTTCTTGCCTCTCACCTGGCCCAAAGTCGCCAATGCACTTTCGCCAGCTCAGAACAAATGCTACCATAAAAAATCCCCAGTCTAGTCAGTTTTGTTTTATATTTTTAAGACATCATATGCTTTTCCTTCAGGAAGCATCATAATTTATAATTATAGATTAATTAGTGCAATCACTTGTTTAATATCTGTCTCCCACTCCCTACTGTAAGCTACAAGAGAGCAAAGAATTTACTTCTTTTTGCTCATCATTCTATATCTAGAACTGACACTTAGTATGTACCTAACCCATGGCTGGTGACTGTTGGCTGAACATCTGAAAATATGGGTTCATAAAAATTCATCCAAACCTGAATAATTTGGATTTTAGGGAAGTATCCTGAAAAAAAAAATAATGCCAGTGGAATGAAGTATACTTAATGCCTATTTGAAAAAGTGCAGACATCACCTTCCTATTTTTAGTATAGATTTTTTTTAAAGGGAAAATTAAAGCTACTACTTGAATAATTCAGATCACAGACTTTTAAAAAAATGCGCCAAATTCCACTTTTATATGAGGTAGGTAATGAAAGATAGGAGTAAAGTGAATTTGTTCTACAGACCTGAATAATTGTGTCAGTTATCTCTTTAACACTGTGAGTATTTATGTGACTGTATGTTTGCGTGTTTGTTGTTTTACACATGCCTGAATACATTGGAAATCCACCCTGGTGCCTGAATGTAATTGAAGTATAGAATAAGCATTTTTAAAATTAAAATATTTAATGAAACGATTACATCTCAACTTTTTAATGATCTATTTTATATTGACATGATTATACTCAGGGATTTGAAGGATCTGAAGAGCCTTTGAGTTTAAATATATCAAGCTTAATAGCCATGTAGCTTGGCCAAAAGGTTGAGTTGATTGCTGGCTTCAGTTGGACGCTGTGAGGAGGATTATGCTCTCCTTTTCCATGAGTGCTGAGGTTTCTGTGACTCTTGGTAAAGAGAGTGATGCCTTCTGATTGCCTTGTTCTGCCTATTGTCATTGTTGATACAGTCAAGACGAAGAGAGAGTAACTCATGTTTGAATTAAAGACCAGTTAAAATTAGAACAGGTATCTATTACAAAAGATTTGACCTTGGGGCATTGGAGACAGATGAAGAGATGAGGGGAGCATAAAACCAAAGGAAAAAAGGCATCCAGAGAACCCAGGAACTCTTTGGACAAAGGAACTGTTTGTATGGAAGTGGAAACTAAACAGTTGTTTAAGGACTTGCATGGCCCAAAGCAATAAAAATATTAACCACCTTGAGAAATGAGAGGAAGAAGAAAATATGATAATCTTCGAGTCAAGATTAAAATATCAAAGTATGCTCATGTGGCTCAGATAAGAGCTGGAGGTGAAAAATATTTCATGAGAAGCTTGTAGATGTGGCAGGTTGACATGGTGGTGGGAGTCCTCTTTTCAGCCGAGCTCTGTGTTCAGCTGATTCAGCACAAGCAGTGCTTGAAGAAACACTTGTGTTTCTGTTTTTTTTTTTTTTTTTTTTTTTTGTGGATATCTTACTATGAAAGGTGTTGGAATCTGCAAACCAGAAAATGGGGCATTTTGAGGGAGACACCTAGTTGGTCTGGATGTCCACAATTCAGGCCCCAAACTGCTGAGCAGGTGTTTCTGAATCTTGACTGATAATTAAAGGTTATCAACTATATGGGATTTGAAGTTTACTTTCTAGGAGTTCAGAGTTCTAATAGAGTTGTAGTTAGAGAAATATTAGAAGACATAATTCAAGGGAGGTTGATAAGGTATAAGTCTTGTCATTAGCGATGATGATTCTCTGAAAATTATCTCAATCAACTACAGGATAGACTGTAGTGGCCCACAAAGCTGAGAATCGGTAGGAAAGAAAAAAAGTGGTATATTGTTTGATGATATGGGAAGGAGCTTCACTGATTCATTGAACAAAGACTTTCTGCATCCTCTTATGCCAGCCAGTGCGTCAGTCACTTTCATGTGCATTTTCTCATGGCACCAACTTACTGCCGCAGCAGGCTCTTTTGTTTAACACCACATAAACATTTGTAACAAACTGAAGTTGTTGGCAAGCAACTTATTTGCTGATAGAGATTCCGTGCCGATAGGCCAAGGTAAACTGTTAAATATACATGCAACATTTTAACAGCAGTTTACTCGTTTCTTCATTCCTTGACTCAGCACATATTTATTGAACAAATATTAGGAGCCAGGAACTACTTTTGATATTAGAAATTCTAAAGTGGTAGGTGCAAGCAGAGGGGGTACTCAGCCTGGCTGGAGGTAATGATTTTCAGAATGGTTTTCTATAGTAGGTGATACCTGGGCCAGGGAAGTGTTGAAGATGGTCTAGCAGGATGGGAGAACAGATAGAATGTATGGAAATAGGAAACAGCAAGGGAGTCAGCCTTTTGCACTCTGGAGTTGTGTGTGTCAGTCCCAGGCTGTGGACTTCTCCCGAGGGCGTAGATGATTAACCTCCAGAGAGCAAGGTGACTCCTGTCAGCCAAGAGCAATTCTTTAGAGAAGGGGAAGGAGCAGCTGGGAGCCTTTTGCAGCCAACACACACAGGAGCTGGGGTCGTGCACTAGCCCGGTGGAGAGGATCTGGGTGGTGCACCATAACAGGCTTTTTGTCTAAATTTTGTCTAAATTAGTGAACCACAGAGCGGTTGGGAGATGAGTAATAGAGATATCAAATGTTGATCCCTCTTTCACCAAGCTTGAGCATGGATGTTTCCCAGGCACATCCTTGGCTGTGTTCTCACAGTTATTTCTCTGTAGGCAGTGCTGGCTACTCCCCTGCTGTAGCTCATTTCTACCTTCTCACGTCTTCAGGACTCCCACACCCATGCATCCAGCCAGGCAATTCTCCAAAGAAATGTTTGTTGAATGAATAAATGTCACTATGGATTCTCTGCCTGAAAAAGGAGGAAAAGTACATTATAGGCAGAGGAAACAGTTGTTCAAAGTCATGTTCAAAAGCTAGGGCAATGAATTTCTGTCACTGTGGAAGTTCAGATCTGCTCAGGATGACAAACAGGTGAACATGTGCATATATACATACATTTTTATATATCTGATAACAATGCTAAATGTATGAATTTTTTTGTCTAAATCAAAACAATTATTTTTGTTCAGCTCAAAGTAGATTCCCAAGAACTGTCTTCCACCCATTTTGTTTCCAAGAGAGAAAATCTGACATATTTAATCAATTGACTAAAAATGAAATTTGCCTTTTCTCCCCCAGGCAGTAGGCTGCTGCTGTCTCTGGATGTGGAGCAGGGGACGA
Source organism: Lemur catta (assembly GCF_020740605.2). Classification (NCBI taxonomy): domain Eukaryota; kingdom Metazoa; phylum Chordata; class Mammalia; order Primates; family Lemuridae; genus Lemur; species Lemur catta. The sequence continues at coordinate 78,763,014 of NC_059136.1, read as the reverse complement.
GTCAGGCTATGGAAGGGTGTCCTGAAATCTGCAAAGGTCCATCTTTCTGTCCAAGCACAGAGAAGGGGAAGAGCCAAGAGGAACTGTTAAGAGGGTGACCTGGGCAAGCCTTTCCCTCAAGAAAGAGGGAAGAATCTTTAGGGAAAGGACAAAAGTGCAAAAAGATTTCTTCAAAAAAAAAAAAAAAAAAGAAAAGAAAAGAAAAAAAGAAAAAAGGGAACTCCAGCTTAAAAATCTTTGATGATAAGAAATTCTCTAGGGATAGATAGCTAGAGAAAACATAGGACTTAGCTTTCAGAAACAAGCCCTCTGGAAATTGAAGGAAAAAACATTGGCTGGAAATTCCTGGCAATGAGTTACAGATGGCGGAACACAGCACCTGCATCTTCTTAGCAAGCTGTTCTATTTTGTAAGACATTAACAATTCTCAAATAAGAAGAGTGGACAGTGTTAAGGAATTGCCATTTAGTGCCTCCTACACCTCAGCTACTGTGCAAGGTGTTTCATATACACCACTTCATTTAATCCTTAGATCATCCTGCTATCTTCTTTCTGAAGATGAGGAAGTCAGGGTTCAGAGATTCAATATTTTGCTCAAGTTATTATAGTTATTGAGTGTCATGTTCTTTCATCTATACTTTGATGTAATCAAGTGTACCTAAAGCCAAACATGCTTGTCCATTTTGCCGCATACCCAGGATTTTAGGAATGATAGGATTTCTCTGAGTTGTGATTGGTAATGAAGAAGAAACTTCATATTAGGGTAAGTTGAAGGCAGTGCAATGCTCAGATCAGGTACACTGCTCAGAGTCTACACCCACCTCATTCAGGGGACTCTCAAAATACACATGGGCCTTTGGTGCCTCGTGGGCTAGGTGGTCCCATGTTACAGCCAGCCACCCTATTTGGTCATCTGTTGGGTAGTGGGCGAATCAAATATGCATCTGCTTCTTGTTTCCCCACAGCAAATCCTAGGCAATTATTGCTAGTGATAGCAACACTGGTTTCTGGTAGGAGAATACATGGAAAACCATGCTTGATATATTTGAGTAGTTAGTTCCATTTTTTTTCCCCCTGAAAGCTTTGAGAATTACTAGATTGGTTTTTATTCTTTTGGACATAAAATGGGAAGACATATTTCTACTTCTTCTTTTGATGTTTAAGCATTTAAAATTCTTTACGTCTTTTCTGACATAGAAGATTTAATATATTAAAGTCTAATTACCTAATCACATATTTGCCTGTTTAAAGTACTTCAACAGCTGTGGGTATAAGTGGTACCTGTGAATTTGGGGAAAGAATTTAGACTGGTAGAAATAAACTTCTCAAAACCTTTCTGTCTTTGTTTGGGTTGCTATAACAAAATACTTTAGACTGGGTAATTTAGAAACAGAAGAAATTTATTTCCTGTACTTCTGGAGGCTGGGAAGTCCAAGGTCAAGGCACCAGCAGATTGGGTGTCTGGTGAGAACTTGCTCTGCTTCAAAGATGGTGCCTTCTTGCTGCGTCCTCACAGGGCAGAAGGGGTGAATGCTGTGTCCTGACATGGAGGAAGGGGCAAACATGCTCCCTTCACCTTCTTTTATAAGGGAACTAATCCCACTCATGAGTGCAGAGCCCTTGTGACTTAATCACTTCCCCAAAGGCCGCACCTCTTAATATAATACTATTGCATTCGGGATTAAGTTGCAACCTATAAATTTGGGAGGGACACAAACATTTAGATCACAGTACCCTTCTTTTTCCATTTAGGAGTGTATTGAGCTTGCTCAGCAGAAGAAACTTAAGAGGACAATAATCCTATGTCTCAGGTATTGCAACACCTCTGTGGGGCTCTTTTCCCACTCATGGTTCTGTAGCAGCCCATCCTTATGACCTAGGCACGCCTCCCCTGGGGAAGACTGTGGCTGACAAAGGGCATGTTGATAGTGGCTTCTCCTGGACCATGGCTGCACAGGTTTCTCCAAGACTTGCCTAGGAGATCCAGAGGAGCAAGTTTGGTCTCAGGTTGTCGCCAGCAGAGCAGATCACAATGGTCGCCAGAGCCTGTGTTTGTCACTGTGGCTTATTCTCCCTCAGTTCCAGTGTTTCAGAGGGGAGCCTCCTCTGCCCAGGTGCCTCTCCCTAAGCGTGTTACAGCAGAAGCAGTGGCTTACCTCTCATGGACTCACTTATTCTCCACATCCTCTCCAAGGAGCTGTTATATTACCTAGGGAGAAGCAAGTTATATTAATTCTGGAAATCAAAGCATTTTAACCTCAGGTCTCAAAATTCTAATTTGTTGCACAAATTTGTTTTAAAGTAAAACATACATCACATCTACATGTGAATATGTTTGGTACGACTGTACTGTTATCCTTCACCAGGATTCTGTGTGTAATTCTGAATACCTAGGTTGTCACATGCTCACCTCTTCTCATTTCCTGGGGTGAGACCACTATGATGGGAACTGGAAGAGATCTTCACCTGGCTCTTTCCTCTGAAGTCAAACTTCTTTTCTTGGCGTAAGGCCCTTGTTGCTGACATCATGCGGTATTTGACAACTTATAACCTCTTTTCTTGCTTATATTCCATCAAAAGCGAATATATATTTTTCAAACTCTTGAAAAATAATTTCTTAATACATTTTCACCTTCAAAAACTTTTACTTCAGTCCTACTATTATTTTCAATAGTGGTAGCGATTATTGCAATATTTCATCAGGGCTTAATCTTGGGATAATTCTCACCGGGGACTTTTGTGGCTCAGTGTGGTCAAACTTGCATTCCTGTCTCCATGAGTGGGTCTAGACAAAATCTTTGAGGAAGCAACATCATGTAGTCTACACTGCTTTTATCCGTTTTATAAGACCCCTGAGGACCATCAGGAGACGCCAGCTGCTTCACAGGTGCCACGACACAGGGATGGCCAGTGATGGCTCCATACTTTACACTAGTCATACTAGATATCGATGCTTTGCAGGACAACGGATTGATCAATTGATTCACTTGTTTTTCAAATATTTATTGAAAGCCGACTAAGGTTCAGGTATTGACGTTGTGCCAGGGAGATAGCCCATTTTTATTCAAAAGAAGGAATTTGTGTCATGCGTTAGCCCAGTTTTTATCTAAGAATTCAATGAGGAACCAGACAACTTACAGTGATGATGAATTATTAGGATTTTAGAGGAATTTTTTTGGAAAAATGGAAATGTGAGAATGAGGAGAACGGCACATCAGAAAAGATATTGTCTCTTCATTTGACTGGATACTTAACAATCATTTCATAATTTTAGAATGATAAAATACTCATGAATACCTACTATGTACAAATCACCACTCTATTAGGTACAGAAAAAGCACAAAGATTAATAATTTTCCACTATAAGAAATTTTTCAGTCTAATAAGTTGCATTCAACATATGCATAAATAAATATAACATAAGATGAAGCTTATAATGTCTCTATGAAATATTTGAAAGAGTTCATTTTCAGCTCTTGCGGGGCTTTGGAGTTGAAGTGTCGTTTGCACTGGCCCTTAATCCTTGGATGGTTTTGGGATCCATAGATATGGAAAGAAAGAGAATTACAAGTGAAAGAAGGTGTAAGTAAAATCTAAAAGACAGTAAATGAAAGGATGCACCCAGAACACAGTTTGTTCTACTTGGCTAGAGTATAGGGGCATGGTGGAAATAAGATTTGAAACTCAAACTGGGGCCATGGTATAAAGAACTTTTAATGCCAGCCTGAGGAGTTTGACCTTTATTTAATAGGCAATGAAAAGTGTTACCCCTCAATGTCAACACATAATCTGTGGCTGGAATATGTAGCGGGATTTTATCAGTCTATGTCATCATAACCTCTGAAATTAAACATTTAGTCAGGAGCATATATTGACATCTAAGAACTTTAGGATCAACTTCTCCAGGGAAATTTATTGTAAAGCTTTAGATTTGATTCTTTTGAGAATTCTTCTTTGAAGCAACATAAAAATCTGATGTATTGTGTGTTGACTACAAATTTTAAAATAAATGGTGGAATGCTTTTGGTTTGCCAACTGCTGAAAAGTAAAATAATGACACATTAAGTAATGGAAATGTGGGAATTAAAACTTTCACAGAGAGAGAAAACAAACTCATCATTTCTTTCCTTATCTCTGTTTCTGTGTCAGGCCCCCTTTCTGGCTCATGTCTTGTCCTCTGAAATGTCCTCAGTTGCCTCTATTTCATTGCTTTTTGATTTCCTTGAGGGTTGAGACACCATTTTGGAATTTAGTAAGACACTCTTGGCCTCAGTGACTGAAAATAATTGGAGTAATTTCATTTTGTTTCTTCTACAGGGGGGGAATCTAGAAGTTTCCAAAGTTGACCTCTATTCTTTGCTTACCTTTCTGTAGTCCTTACCTTGTTCCAAGTCCTGCTGGAGTTACAGCTCTTATGTGTTTCTTACTGTGTGGTGCTCCAGTAATCCACCAGTCCTGCAGATTCTTGTCCTTGAAGTTAGGATGCTTTTATATTTTTCTCTGAAAACAGTTTTACCAGCTGACAGTCTGAGTTAACTAAGTTCTATATATAAATTTATGCAGGAAGGAAGAAGAGGGAAAAGAATATATGCAGGGATGAAAACAAATATTTGAGCATAGTGGAATAGCTTCGATCCAAAATATGTCAAGTTATAGTGATTTTTAAAAAGGTCTCCAAATTGCAGAATGCTTTATAATATTCTCTGCCAAAAACTCCAGGTATGGATCAGTGTCTTTCACCATTTTATGGCTCTTGGTGGTGTTTCATGGTCCATAAATTTAATATATTGTTCAGGTTACTGATCGTGTATCCTGAGATAAATTCCCAGACCACAGTGGTACACTGATAGCAGTGCATTAAATGCCTCTCCCTGATTTTTTATGCCCTATCCATCTATCAAGCTAGCCTGTACTAAACACCTTTCATGTGTTAACCATACTGGATACTATATGGCAGCACTTTTCAAACTCTACTGTTGAACAGCCACATTTCTAACAAGCTCCCAGGTATGTGGGTGGGGACCACACAGTAGGTAGTAAGGCTGTTTGGGACTCTCTTTACTAAAGTAACTTATAATGGGAACATTAGGCACACCAAAAGCAAATATAAGGCAATTTGAATACAGTGATACACATATTTCATTGAGAATAGAGAGGTATTTGTGGAGAGTAGGTGAAATTCAGGAAGGTTTCATAGAAGAGGAGACTTTTAATTAAAGCGGATCTAGGAAGATGTGACAGATTTCAGCAGGCATGGAGGATATTCCAGGTGGAAGGAATATATGTCAGGATTTGTGGACTCTATAGACCCACGTAGCTGGGACTTACGATGCACATTAAAAAGACTTTGGAGATAGGACTGAAAAGGGAGCCAGCTTAATTCGCTTGGATCTTCTAGGACACACATGCAGATACATGCAGGAATTTTGTGGAAGCTGGAGTATAAAAATTAGTAATAAATACAACACACATTCTTGGTCAAAGTTGCCATTTTGTTTGATCACAAATCAATTTTATCTTCAGAACAATACGGTGAATTTTAACAGTGAATTTTTGTTTTTAAGCCATGTTTTAACTTTATAACTTGGAGTTTTTAAAGGAACTATAAATAGCACACTTCGAAGAAATTTCTTGAGCAGCAATCTGGAAAACATACATAAGCTTTTAGAAATTCTTCTAGGCAGGCTGCTTCAAATCTGCCCCATTCTCCTGCCTCCTGAACATTTATTTGCTTTGTAAATGGGTCCCCATCTCTACAGATGGGGTCTACATGTTTTAGTATGGCATTAACAGCCCTTTATGATTTGGCCCCAACTTACCTTTCTAGCATATCTCTTACTGTATTTCCCCTCAGTGCTCTACTTACCATCTAACTAGAATATTTATCTTTTATTCATTGAAAAATAAATGCAGGGACGGTCTAATATGTGCCAGAATATGTGTTTGACACTGAGTGTATAGTTTTGAACAAAGCAGACCTAGAATGTACCTTAAAGGAGCTTATAGCATCATGAGGCTGACAGATGTCTAAGCAAATGCAATAAATTGTGATGAGTATTATAAAAGTACAAAAAAATTACAGGGGTCTTGATTACAGTTGGAATAAGTCTAGACATTCCTGAAGAAGTGATGTTTCAGCTGAGTCCTGAAGAAAATAGAAGGAATTCCCCAGAGGGTGTGTGGTGAGAGTCGGGAAGGGATGGAGAGAGAACAGCTCATACAAAGTGGAGTATCATAGGCTGGTGAGAAAGTGTAGAGACTTCAAATAACTGTTGGAAATTTAATATTACTTGACGTAAAAACATGACAGGGAGAATGGTGAGAAATGAGAACTAGGCAGGGGCCAGTTACAGAAGGCTGTGTACACAGTGTTAATGAACATAAAACATGCTAAGCACAATGGAAAAACCACTGAAAGGTTTTAAGCAGGGAAATGACATAAACAAAGTTACATTTTAACATTATCATACTGACTGCAGGATGGAGCATAACTTGAAGAGATGAAATGAGAGGTGAGAGACCAGCTCTTGCAATTGCTCCGGTGAAATACGCTGGTGCTTTGGATGAGCGTGGTGGCAGTAGAAATAAAGAGAAGAAGATAAATTCACATTTGAGGATTTTGGAGAGTAATATGGATTCAGGAGATAGAGAAGTTGATGATGACACCAAGATTTCAGGTTTGAGCAGATGCTATTTATGAAGATGGGGAACACTGGAGAAGAAGCACTATCTTTGCATCTTTGAGGGGATGAAGATAACTTCATATTTGGACACATGCTTGAGGGAATTTTGAAATATCTGTTTTAAATTTCAAAATATTAGTGGGGTACAAATGTTTTTGCTACATGGATACTTTGTATAATGGTTAAGTCAGGGCTTTTAGTGTGCTTGTCACAGAATAGTGTTCATTATGCCTGATAGGTAAGTTTTCATTCTTCATCCCTTTCCCACCTTCCCCTCTTATTGATTTCCAATGTCCTTTACATCTCTTTGTGCCCATTGCTTAGCTCCAGATTATTAGTGAGTACATGTGGCTGTTTGTTTTTCCATTTCTGAGATACTTCACTTAGGATAATGGTCTTCAGTTCCATCCAAGTTGCTGCAAAAGACGTTATTTCATTCCTTTTTATGGCTGAGTAAGCACTCCATGGTGTGTGTGTGTGTGTGTGTGTGTGTGTGTGTGTGTGTGTATACACACACCACTTTTTCTGTATCCACTCAGGAATTGATGGACACTTAAGTTGATTTCACATCTTTGCAATTGTGAATTGTGCTGCAATAAATATTTGGGTACAAGTGTCCTTTTTTATAAAATGACTTCTTTTCCTTTGGGTAGATACCCAGTAGTGGGATGGCTTGATCGAATGTAAGTCTACATTTATTTCCTACTTATCTAAGTAAAGTTATGGAATGGAAATGAGGAATATATATTTGAAGCTAAGTGGAGAAATCTGGCTTGAAGCTATAATCTGGAAGTCATCAGGATACACGTGAAATTGAAAGCCATGGAAGGGGATGTGACTGGCTTGGGGGAGTTTATAGAGTGGGAAGGATTAAGTCTGAGGGCTGAGTTCTGGAGAACGTCAACAGCAGGACATGAGCAAACAAAACAAAAGCCTGTAAAGTAGTCTGGGAAGGAACTGCCAGGATTAAGAGAAAAGATAGGAGAGAATAATTCCTTAAAAGACAAAGGAAGTGAGTATTTCAAGAAGGCAAAGCATTTTTATGGATCAATAGATTCTAGTAGCCCTGAGATACACACCTGAAAAGTGTCTGTTATCTTGAAGGTTCTATCTGTAATAAGTGACCTTGGTTAGTGTTAAAACACGTTATTTCTCCTGCCTTCCAGCCCATGTTTATGTTACATTCTCTATTCTTCCTCAGAATTCCATTCATTTTTAAAGACTCAGTTAAAGTAGAATCTGTTTCATAAAAATCTTTTTGATTCTCCATTTGGACACCTTTCTCATTTTTATGTAAATCTGTCATTTTATATACCTCATATGGTCTTCATAATAGGCTACATGTCCTTTCTATCATTTGGAAATATACCTCCTAATAACCTGGAGAGTTCCTTGAGTACCGAAATCTTGAGTGCCTTGAATGGGAAGATATACGTTCAAATTATCCATATTGCACAACTGGTCACGTAGAGTTTTTATGGATCTTTGCAGGATTTTAAGCACCCATCCTGATGATGTAGTCTAGGGCTCTGTGAAGGCAGGGATTGTGTTTCATTTCTGTAAATTGCTTAATCCTCAATATTTAGCTCACGATATGTAAGAAACATCCGTTAAAAATGTTGCTGTGTGTTTCCTCTCAAATTTTAATTTTTCTCTGTCAAAAAAAAATGATTTCAATTATGTTCCTGTTGGAAGTTTTAATATTTTTGATAAATTCTACATTGTGTTGTTGCACGGTTATTCCTTCATCTTTACTGCTTTAAATAAGCATACGTTTTTCACCAGAATTCTCATTAACAAGTTAAAGAGCGGATGAGGGCACTTATATCTCTTGTGCTAGTCTGTGGGAGGGATTGCACTGGGAAGTTCTATAGCGGGTATTCCTTCCTTCCAGCAGTACTTCGAATGGGAGCCGTTTGACCCATGGGAGTGCTTATGTGGGTTTTCCTTGTTGCAGACCCATTGTAGTTTCAGATGTCACCAGCAGCTCTTTTAATGCTTTTAGCTTATTGATGTTTGATCATTTAAGTCCTATCTTACTCTCACTTCTTTAATTTACAGTTTGAAAACCAAGAATGTTTAAATTAATGATTCCTTTGGAACATGGAGCTCCTCTCAACGAGGGGTAGGGGTACACAGTGATGCTTTCCCTGGCTTCATTTCTGACTTCTAAAAGCCACCCCAAAAGAAAAACACAGATTGTCAGCACTCCAGAAGAGGTTAAACTCCACCCCAAAAGGCATCCACTTGCTCTTTATGTTCTTATAAGGACTTAGGCACAAATTAAGGAAAACAAATGCCAGTTGAAGTTTCCTTCCTTTGTACCGCATCCAGAGAAAGAGATCTGACAGTATTCCAGGCAAAGCTTTCTATAAACACGCTCCTTTTTAACCCAGCCATAAAGAGTTACATGCAAAAAAATAACCACTTGAAACCCTTTGCCCCCATCTTCAGATTGCTGCCAAAGCTTTTGCCTTAGCTTACTTCAACAAGAATAAACTGTGCAAAAGCTCTGGAGTTCTCAGGCAATGTGACTGCCTGCCCTGCTTGTTTAAGGTCATTAAAATCCTGGTCTTTGCCAAAAGACTTAGAGCAGAGCCATCCTGTTCTTGGAGAGAACTGTAATTTTGCTTAGGTCACAGACTTTATAGTGGCCAACAGCGTTGAAATGGGTCTTTTTAACGGTGTTAAGTATAAACGAGATGCAAAGCGTGAGTGTGATAATTATAAAATTGTGTTTATAATAAAGATACTCTGTGTAAGAAATTGCTAATACATTTACACTTATGAATTATTGAAAATAAAAACAGCCTTCCTATTATTCTGTCAGATGAAAGAACTTTATATTCCAAATGGCATTTCCCTAGAGATTTTATTTTCTTTATGGGGTCCTAAAAGCTCTTCACATTTATCCTGGGTGCATTTGTGGCCACGACGTCCCTATAGATGAAAAGAGGTGATGAGTTGCATGCTTATCTGGTGAATTCAAGGCTGTCAGGACAAGCTGTTAAGGCAGTAAAAGCAAAACCACTTTCAAGTCATTATTGCTTGACTGATTATTCTGAACTGAAATGTCCAGTAACTCTTCCATTTGCTTTGCTTAAATACAAAAGAAGTTCATTTTTATATTGTTATATTAATAATTGTATTTTGTATGATAATGTAATACATGTTATATTAATTATATTCTCTCTGGTGAACTATAGAAATTGCATTCATATTTTTGCTACTTGCACTGTGAGAATCATACCATATTTTTGCTTCTTGAATATTACGTATTGTCACTGATGATTAGAAAGAAAAATAGAACAGATAGTTGATCAATTTTCTTTTTAGCATAACACCTAATTATAAAAGTTGAGAAAACATTTCATATTTTGCATGGTAAGCAAAAGACAAGCTGACGTCATACAACGTTTGTGACTAATTCTGCATCAATATACGTAAGCCTGTTTGTCCTCGTTCCTTTTTGAACAGATTGTAATAGAAAAATAAGATATTATAGGTTATATCCAGCTATCTAAAGTATTTTTTAAATTATTAATAATTTTTAGAGGGTGAAAACATTCAGACCTTTCTTGTGTATGCTCAGAGTGGGGGGTCCCAAGTATTGGGATACTTCAGGAAGATGATATTATGCCACATTTTTAAGTCCTGAAGAACTTTAGGAAGATTATGGGAAGCTTGATTTATATGTGTAATTAACCTATTGGGACATACACTGTTGAGTATTTTATAGAACAAATTATTTATTGAGTGCCAGCTAAGTGCTAGGCATTGTTGTAGGTGCTGAAGACAAAACAGTGAACCAGACACCTGCCAGCAACACTGACGAGAGCATTCTCAATAGTCCTGATTTAAGAAGTTTATATATTTGAGATTATTATTAATTATTTTGAAGTTGTAAACAAATTTAAAAACATATTAGTGATATTTTATATATTTGCTCTCAGTAAACTGCAATTAAATACAAACAGCAGTCTTGAAGAGAGAGTACCATCAAGAAGTAGCTACTTCGTCTTTCAAGCTTATCTGTTAATCCATTTCATTTAACCAGATGACCACAGACATTAAAAATATATATCCTCTGTGTATTCCACACTGTGTCTCTCAAATGGTACAGATTAAAAAGCCTGAGGCTTCTGTCTACATCAAATAACATGATTCTCATTACATTCTATTTCTGCTTCATTACATGTCCAGTATGGGTACCATTTGTACCCCAACTTTTGTGCTTTTAGTTTTTGGCTATGAGCATTGGAAAGTTTCACTAGGAAGGTAGGCACAGTTTTGAAGATACCTGGCCAGATTCCCATGGGTAGCAGGTCACCCTTACCTGCCTTCTGCATTTCTATTCCTTCCAACAGTTTGCAAAAGTATACATATGGGTTATCTTATACATCCCCAGGCATATGTCTGCTTTCTCTCAGGAAGCATTCTAACCTTTTATCAGAGCAGTGGTTGGGTAAAAAGAATCCATAGGTAGAAATGTCCAATAATCTGCTCTCACTCAACCTGGCTGCATTCTAAGGGAAAATTGTTCTTTCACTAATGGTCCTCACCGCCATCTCTGCCCTGGATAGTTGTTTCAGAAATCCATAATTTCTTTCATAAGTATGGCAGTAAATGCTGTTTCTTGGGCCTCTTCACATGCATTTAGCAATTTGAACTTCAGTAGAATAAAAAAAATCCTTTCAAGACCTAGCAATCATTTGAAAGAATGAGCAATGCCAGGAGGCAGAGAAGAAGATGGGTAAGGGAACTTAGGAATTTTATTTGCTAATGTTTCTGGAAGTCTGGGGGTATTTTTTAGCCATCATGGTTTTATTAATACCTTTCAGCCTTTCCTCTAAATCTGTTAGCTGACAAAACAACTTTAGTCTTAAAATGTTTTCTTCAACAGGTAGAGACAGAAATATAAAATTATTTCAAGCATCATTATCTATTTAATATGATCCCAGTAAATCTAATGTAAGCTAATAATGAGATCTAGAAGAAAAACTAGGAAATATAAGAAGAATTTTTTAACTTTAGAGCTAAGTAACAAAGTTGCCCCTGTATAGGCAGCTTTCTTAAATTCCTTCCCCTTCCCTCATGGTACTAAACATGTGATAATACAGTTTAGGGGACTGAGGCTCACGGATCTCTTTCCATTTAACATTTAAATGGCCACTTTTAGTCAACAACAGCACAAAATAGGAGAAAGCCCTCTTAAATTCTTTGATAAGGAAAACACTTTCATTAAATAGATTCTTATTTCAGAATTAAATCATTCTGGGAATTACTTGTGATAGTACTATTCTTCTTATTTTTGTATCATCTGTACTTATTCTCCTAAAATTTAAATAATTCTTCCTTGTGTCATTTTCCTGCATAAATATTTCTTATAATTATATATTGTCCAGTCAATGAAGTCCAAACTCCCTAGTAAGAGATGTGAGAGACCCTCATAATCTGACACATTGTTCCTTCTCAGTCTCTTTTTTTTCCATGTTCCCTCCATATATCACACTGCACTTTTTTTTGCAGAACAAAGTAGTCATGTATCCCCATTGTTAAGCAATGCTTGATTATAGTGACTTTTATTTATTTATTTATTTATTTATTTTTGCCTTTTGTGAAACATAGATGCCCTGTAGAAAAACTACTTGTCTCTGAGCCCAGTGCCTTCATTTTGGATGCTTTGCAGGTAGAAGTAACAAAATGGAATTAATAAGCCTGAAGAGTTTTTTATGAGAAGATTTTTCCAGTAGCATCGAGACTTGCATTTTCAGTACAGTTTTACATTGCTTAGCTAAATAAGAGAAAACAAACCATGGGATAAAATATTTAGATAGATTTCCACTTGGGATATCAAAGTGTAGTCATAACTTTGTTTCAAAGTTGAAGAGGAAAATGACCTCGGCAAATAAGAACGTGAATTCCAATCAAGGAAGCACTACCAAGTTCATAAAGGATTAAATTCTTTCTAACGAGACACAGTCTCACCTGGAACATAGTAAGGTGTCACTGGTAGATATTCTACTTCTGATACTTGTGAACCAGAGCAGAAATAATGGGCTTGACACTTAAAGACCAAATGGGCTTACTGGTGACAGAGTTATCTAGAATGAGAGAGGCCATAGAGCTATTCCATTAATCATCCCTACTTCTGCTTGATGTCTGGGCAACATCTCTCTCAAATTAATCTAAAATACCAAAGTGTGCCATTTAATGGTCAGCTCACTCCATCTGATTTGCCTGAGAAAACCTTCCTTTTAATCCTGATTGTATTATACACCTTAAACCTATGGTTCTTGTGGGGTAGGTCCTGGTTTTTATTGCCCCCTGATTGTTTATTCATCAGTGACCTCTATTGGAAAACTATTCACTTATTTATTCATTCAGTCAACAAATATTTAATGTGCATCTACTATTTGCAAAGCTTTGTACTAATCACTGTGGATACAAAAGTTATTAAGAGTGGTGGCGACTTTGCCCCTCTGCAACTCATAGTCTGGTGGGAAAACAAATAAGTAAGCAGTCCATAAAATACAGCGTCATTAGAAACGTGATGGGGAAGTACAAAATGCCACACAAGAGGCATTCTTCTATGCCTCTATTCACAGAACAGGTGTCTTATACAGAAATGGGATCCAGGGAAGACTTCCTGGAGGAAATAAGAGGCTTGCATTTACATCTTTACAAGATTACTCTGGCTACAATGTGAAGAGTGGATTGGTGAAGAAGTGATGGTGACCTGAATATGGAAGCAGAGAAAAGAGGAGGCTTTTAAGGGAAGAGGTACAATCTACACTGGTGTTTGATTGGATGTAAGCACTGAGGGAGAAGATATTTTTGGGAATATGCTTGATTTTCTGGTTTGGGTAACTGAGTGGATAGTAATGACATTTACAGAGAAAGCAAATATAGGGAGGAGATTATGAGTTTAAATTGGGACATGGTAGTTTGAGTTACGCGTGGGAGAAACAAAAAGATATGTTCTGTAGGCTGCTGCACATCCATGTGTGGTGCTGGAGATTCAAGAATTAGTGTCATCAGCAAATAAATCATAATCAAGTAATGGAAATAAGTGTCCAATCTCAGAATCTTACCAGCTATTGGGCCAGTGCCCACAAGTCTTATTAGTCTATGTCCAGGAGGTATCCAAGTTCACCCCAAAACTTATTCATGAACCCACATCTCAAATGGAGCTTCAAGAAACCTGTTAGTCTTAGGTTTACTGTGCATATATGTCTCTCTCTGTCTCTGACACATAAACAGAGTATTTTAGCTAATAGGTGATATGACATTAAAGAGAGTTTGCAGGACTGGAGGAGAGAAAGACCCAGGTTCTAGACAAAAGCTAAGTTTCTCTCCAATATTTAACTCTGGCTCAGTCACTTAACCTCTTTGAACTGCAGTTACTTTATCTGTGCAATGGAGATAACAATGTGGTTCTCCTACTTACAAGGTAGTTTGAGGCTCAAATGGGCAATGTGTTAGAACTGTAATGGTTTACATAAACCCAAGGCTTTGCAAATTAGTTCTTCCCTGGCATTAAAAGAATAGAAAATGGAAAATCAAGCTATATGTTTCTGGAAAATATTTCTCTTTTGTAAGTTTTGTAAGTTCATTCACATTTACCGACAAAATGAATTAAGCATTTCCTCCTAAGAACATATTGTTTAGAAGGAAATCATATAGACCTGTTAGTAAAGTTGAGAACATGAAGCATTTGGATTGTTATTTGATTATTATTAGTTTGTTATATTTCATTGGATAAACAGACTAAGGAATTCTGCAAAGAAGACAATATTTTTAAATCATCTCTATGTACTTGATAGATTATGTCTCCATGTTCAGAAATAATAATAAAAGGAAAACAATCGCTGTGTCAACATGAAGGTTTGATTATGCCTCTCTTTCTACGACCTGTTATGTGTGAACATTCAACTTTTATTGGCCTCTTAGACAGAAAGGAAACCCACTGGCATCTATGTGGAGGCAATCTGGATCCCTGAAATTGCCTGGCAAAGAGGATGCTGAGCCTCCATCCAAGTGTAGGAGATGGACACAAGGGAGAGAGGGGAAAAAAAAGAAATCATAATAAGAGACCCAGGGAAGCATACTAATGTTTATGCATTAGCCTGTTTTTTCATAATTTAAAAGATAATGTTGATAATGTGATTGATACTGACTTTTAAGAAAGAGGAAAAAGAAATGAAAAATCTCATGCAAGACACTGATGCGGGTTTCTTGAACCACTTTATAGAACTCTGAGAATGTGGTTTGGTATATTTTATGAAAATGACACCTTGGGTACACTTTTTTTCCTTGTCACTTCCTTTGGTGTAAAATTGCATTTTGTGTGAGTATGTGAATTAGTGCTATCCAAAAGTATTAAAAAATAGTGCTGAGATATTGGTCATGCAATTTAAGGATTAAACAGAATAAAGAGGAAAAAAATTTAAAAAAGGAAATGCCAGGGGTATAAACACTCCAGAAAAACAAGTATTGATCATGGACTTTCAAATATGAATGTGATTATGAAAATATATAAAAACACACACATACATACACATATGTACACATACATATATAAAGTTCACTGTTCTTAGGTATTCTGTTTATATCAGAAATATTTAAATTTTATGCATTTGGTTTGCAAAATATTTTCATTCTATAATTCCTTTTAAAATATTTTGTTTTTACAAAATGCATATATGTCAAAAATCCACACTTTTACCTAATTAGTGCCACTATGAATTAAGCTTCCCATAGGTGGTTTGGAGAATTTAGAGATGTGCATATTTTAGAATCAGGGAAGAGTAATTCTTAGGTGGTTGCTGGGTTCTGGCAATGTTTTTATAATACTTCACATTTTTTTTTCAAAGAACTCTACATCTATATAAATGTCCAGAGATGCACCAACTTTTGGCTCTAATCTTCATTATTCCTGCTTTTGTAATTTCTATTAAATATCCTTTTTTTGAATGTGCACATTTGGAAATAATATCTAACATTTTTGGTAGACTTTAATGTAATGCTCTAAGTTAGCAATTAATTTTATTTATGATTGTAAAATATTTCTTCAGTTAACTATATCATTTTTATTTGAGTCTATTAGTAAAGTTTTCCCCCAGATTTAAGATATAACTTACACACAATAAAATTTACTAATTAAGTATAAGGTCTGATGAACTTTTGCAATTGCATACAGTTGTGCAACTACCACCACAGACAAGGTATGGAAAATACAGAAAATGTCATCACCACTTTCAGTCTATCCCCTCCTCGCTATTGTTTGCCTTTTTTGTAATTTCATATAAATAAAGTTATACAGTACGTAATCTTTTGTTTGACCTTTTTCACTTATCGTATTTTTGAGGTTCACTCACGTTGTTGCATGTATGAGTAGTTTGTTCATTTTTATTGAGGGATAGTATTCCAATAATATCGATCTGTTTATCCATTCATTAGCTGATGGACATTTAATGTTTTTATTCCCAGTGGCTAGCTATCTTGAATAATGCTGTTATGGACACTCTCATACAAGTGTTTTTGTGGAAATATTATTTTATCCCTCTAGGGTAAAAACATAGGGCTGGAATTTCTGGGGTTTATGATAGATGAGTAAGGTGTGGTAGGTAAGACATATCACCAAACTGTCTTCCAAAGTGGCTGTATCATTTCACATTCTGCCAGAAATGCATGAAAGTTCCTGTAGTTCTATACCTCATCAACAGTTAGTATTATCATTTGTTTTAACTTTTAAAAAGTTTTAAGTTATAGATTAGATGTGACTAAAAATATTTCTCTACTCAAAGACAAAATGAAGGTACATTTTATTTGTGCTCTCAGTCTGGTCAGCCACCAGCACAGACTTGGAATGTAGAAGCCCTGGTTTTATTGTGCTGAAATATTTTCCTTTTCATAAAGTGAAATATTAAAGTGTGTTGGTTTTAGTTTGATAATTCAAATACTGCCATTTTAATGTCTCTCATCATAAATCTCTTTTATTGCATTCTGTGTCATCCCTCGTATCTTGGATAAAAATGCTTTTGTTTCCTTTCTGGTTAATAGACTTGGAAATCATGGGTATGTATGTGTGTATTTCTTTCCTTTTTATGATTGGAGTGAGTTGGTAATAAATTCTTTGTTTGCTCGTTTTTTCCCTTAGCATATTTTCAATTCTATATTATATAAGGCCACCAGAGCTGTTGGGAACTGATTGTTTTCAATGATGTATAATATTGTCAAAAACTTTCTATTCTCTTCAAGAACATTTATTTTTCTTTTAAAGATGGAGTTCTACTAAATTGCCAGGTGAATGAATGTGTTTGACAGATAATTGTTAAGAATCTGTATGGAGTTCTTCTGTTAGTAAAGATAGCTATTTACTATCAGTAATCAGTATGAATACATGATTTTGGAGTGTTTTTGTTTGTTGGTATAAAATAGTATAATATTTAAAAATATATTTTCTGGCTTTTTATTATAAAGTCTTAAAACTATGGAAGATGTGGAGACTATAATTTAGTGGAGGAGATAACAAAAAACCTCCCAAAATTTAATAATTCAAGTTAATATGTGGTGTTGAAAGGCATCATTTCTTCGCACTCCTAATTTTTTTCTTCCATATGAAAGGAGTTTAGTGTTCCTGGCCAGGGAACTTCCTATGTATCCTCTGCAAGGAGGCAGAGTGAGCTACTTTGCTAGTAGGCATTTGTTATTGGTCCACATTTCTTTTTTTTGTTTTTATTTCAGAATATTACATGGGTACAAATGTTTAGATTACATATATTGCCTTTGCACCACCCAAGTCAGACCTACAAGCATGTTCATCTCCCAGACAGTGTGCACCATACCCATTAGGTGTGAATATACCCATCCCCTCCTCCCCCCTTCCACCTGCTCGACACCCGATGAATGTTACTTCCATATGTGCACATAAGTGTTGATCAATTAGTACCAATTTGATGCTGAGTATGGTCCACATTTCTTAATTAGATGGAGTAAAGATACCATAGGACCTAAATGTGAGGGGTACAATCATTCTTCTCTTTCTGGAACAGTGGGAAACAGAGGCCTGCATAAGTGGAATCAAGGTATGGACTCAAACTTCCTCTTGGGTGGCTGTTCCAAGGTTTGACTGGAGGATAGGAAGGTAGCAAGCCCATCTGGGCTTTCGTACTGAGCTGTGTCTACTCTAGCATTCTCTCTAATAACAATGGTGATATTTTGGTTTCACTTGCTGACTCTCTTACCTTATTTCTCAATGACTCAGAACCCATATGAGGAATGGGTGGCATTTATCAGAGCCCCTCAGACTCTAACAAGAGCTATATCAACATAGGCTGTGGAGAAAGCATCATCTCTTATAGGTTGTTAAAATATTTCCTGTTGCAGACTATCTCTGGTGCTGGATTGTCAGTTTGCACGGCTGCCTTCTCGTTCAAAGTATTTGGTACCCCACCTGTGGGAGCACTCTACGCGGACATGACATGTGATATTTCTGGGCCCAGCCAGTGACATTCTCTTTTCTTTGCTTCTCTGATTATGGAAGCAGGTTTTAAAAGGGAGCCTCTATCTGTCTAGGCCCTGGAGTGAAGACCATGTGGGACAATGCTAATTGGTATTGAACATGCAACATATATGAGAATTAATTTATTGCTTTAAACTTTGAGATTTTCCACTTATTTGTTAGCATAGCATGCATATATCTTATTCTGACTTATACGTAGTTTCTTACTCCTTGAAAAAGGATTCTAGGGTTAAATATATTGTGACCTTTGATGTAAATATGACATCATAATTTTAAGAATAGCTTTCTCTGGGGTGGGTGGGGATGGGAAGGAATTCTGCATTAAGTGTGTTTATCATATAACACACACCTATTTCTGAGAGCGCCGAATCCTAACCACTAGACCACCAGGGAGCAACTATTTCTGAAAACTCAAATTAGTCATTCATACTTGTGCATATCAGATTGCCTAGTAGAGACTGTAGTTTTATGTGAATTGGCCACTGGGGAGTATGCTTTGATGTTGGAGTGAGCACGTGGAGCTAAAGCCGGGGAGGGAGTAGGTAGCTGAGTGCAGCAGAACTGGTAGCTGAATTTAAATGGTGGCTTCTGGGTGAGTGGCTGTGTCAAAACAATAAGGGAATTGCAAATAATGTAGTTTGTGTGCCACAACACATTACGTCTGGTCAGTAGAGTTTACAATTCACTGCCATATTTATCCTTGCCTTACTCTGTCTCTTTAGCTATACCTGATTTTTTTTTCTTTTCCCTATTTTCTTGTGTCTATTTTCACAAATGCAAATGTTTACATTAGAATTAGCCACATTAGAATTGGTCACATTAGAATTAGCAAGATATGTGTCCAAAGAAAGAAACATTCAATTTAAGTGGCAGAGTTCTCCAGTTTTCTCTTAGTTCTATCCCCATGTCATCGCCACATCAAAGCACAGTGCGAAATGGACAGAAATGGAGCCTTCTGATGTTTATCTTGCCAAGAGCTTTGCCGCATTATTTGATCTTTCAGGATTTGTTCTTCACCAAATAATTTAATAGTCTCAAAATGGATCTGTAGATGTATTCAGTGAGGATATGCTAGTTATTTACTACACACACACAAATTGTTTTAAGTTTTGTGTTTTCATTTTCATAATAGTCTAATCTCTGGCCATAAGATTTCAGTGGGGGTATTTGAGTTTGTCCATTTATTAGTCCATTTGTTAAAGTTTAAATGACATGCTGTGCAATGTAATAAAGGTTCTAACTGTGATTTAATAGAGCAAACTGATGTGAAAATTGAGTCCCTTACAGCACATAATTGTATAGGCAGACTGAACTCAGAATAGTTGTGCTCAAACCGACATATCATGCTCACATGAAGAACAGATCATTACACAAATGCATATGAAATCCATATCAATATGAAACAAATCATAGTATTTCATTAGAAATAAGTACAATGGTAACTAAACAATGAAGTATTTTTGATTCCTCACTCCAGCATTAATTAAATTAAATGTACCCATTTAATACATATTCACTTATTGTTATAATAGAAACATTCACTTCAAATAAATAAGACAGGTATGAAATTATCAAGAAATAGTTGATTAAAATACATTTTTGAGGATGGTTTTCTTGGCAGATGAGAAGATATATTTGAGTTCTGATTATCAAAAACTAGACAAAGCCACAAATTTAATAATATAGCCTCACATATGCAAATAGAGGTACCTCAGAACGAGTTTTTGTAAACTATAGATGACTCTTTCTCCTCTAGGAGAGGCTTAGGGGTAGAGAGAGCATTTCTAGTTAGAAAATTGTATTTGGAGTCCACAGAGGAGCAGTAGAGGTATGCTTTTTCCTGCATCTTGACTGACAGGAGTTTCAATGGAAGGCTTCAGAGAGCTCAGTGTGTGCCCCTTGGTTTGGAGGTCTCAGTGGGCTGGTGTCCAACTCTCTCTTCTCATGAGAAACCTGCAGGGAAGACCATGACTGACTACTTGGATTACAGAGGAAAGAAGGTAGGCAGTGCTGCTTGCACTCAGACAAAAGGTACATGAGTGTCTCCATTGATCAGGTGAAGGCCACAGGATAGAGTTAGCCTTGAAGGGTCGTCTTTGATTCTACTCAGGAGGATATTCTGCAGAGGCAAGGGAACTGTATCAGAGAGGGCTGCTCACTTGTGAGTTGAGGGAGAAGATATAAGCAAATTCTGGAGAGATACATTCATCCAAGTCAAGGAAATTATTTGAGAAATCTCCAGTGCCTGGGGAAGAAGGGATCTTTAAGGACACTCAGGAAAGGGAATCAGCTCTAAACACCTGATAATCCTAGAGAACGCTAGTGCCAGCTGAAGACAGTAGCAATGAAGTAAAGTTTTTCCTTCCTCTTTACCTAGAGGCACAGAAGAGAATAAGTAGGGAGAGGGGAATACATCCCTTCATGCTCATTTACCTCGTGCTGCAAAGATGCAAGTCTGCCAATTCTGGGGCATCCACTGAAGCATGTAGGGAGAGCGCCAACTACCCAGATGCTGGTTACCTTTTCTATGCTGCTGCTTTTACCTTGTCTTCTTTTCCCCTGGCCACTGGTGGCAGGAAGGAGCCATCAGAGTACAGAGAAAAGAAGCCACATATGCTGCTTTCTCCAGCTGCAAGCTTCCCCGTGCAGCAGCACCAGACTAGTAGGGTGAGAAAGTCATCTGTCAACTCAGTTTGGAGTTTTATTTATTAGAGTAGACCCATTCACAGCACTCTTCTACTGATAATTTTTCAGAGACTCCTCATTCATTGCACAGTAAAGCCAACATCCTTTTTGATGGCCTACAAGCTTGCTGCTCTAAGAATGATCCATGGACCCAACCCAGACTTACTGAAAGAGAATCTTCATTTTTAACGAAATCCCCAGGTGATTCACATGTTCATTAAAGGCTGAGAAGCTCTGACCTATAAGCCCCTGCCCCTGGTTATCTCCTTTGCCTCACATCCTAATAGTACTCTTAATTTTCCTACTCTTACCATGGTAGTCCTTGAATGTACTAGGTTCATTTTTGCCTCAGAGCCTTAGCATTGGCTATTCCTTCTTCCCTGAATACCATTCTTCAAATACCTGTATGCTCACTCCTTTTCATCCTTGTCTTTATTCCTTTCAGTGAGACGAATGCTAGAATTCTTACAGTTTCATGCCTTATATTTTAGTTTTTTATCCATCTTGAATTGATTTTTGTGAGTGGTGAGAGATTTGGATCCTCTTTCATTCTTCTGTATGTGGCTATCCAATTTTCCCAGCACCATTTATTGAATATGGCTTCTTTTCCCCAGTGTATATGGTTGTCTTCTTTGTCAAAGATCAGTTGGCTGTGTGTGGATGGTTTTATATCTGGGTTCTCTGTTCTGTTCCATTGGTCTGTGTCTCTATATTTGTACCAATACCATGCTGTTTTGGTTACTGTAGTCTTGTAGTATAGTTTGAAGTCTGATAATGTGATACTTTCTGATTTGTTCTTTTTGTTTAAGATTGTTTTGGTTATTTGGGCTCTTTTCTGGTTCCAAATGAAGCATACAATTATTTTTTCTAGATTTGTGAAATATGACGTTGGTATTTTGGTGGGGATTGCATTGAATCTGTAAATCACTTTGGGTAGTATAGACACTTTAACAATGTTGAATCTAGTGATCCATGAGCATGATATGTTTTTCCATTTGTTTGTATCATCTGTGATCTCTTCCCTCAGTGTTTCCTAATTCTCTTTGTAGAGATCTTTCACCTCCTTGACTAATTATATTCCTAGGTATTTTATTTTCTTTGTAGCTATTGTGAATTGCATCTTTGATTTGACTTTCAGTTTGACTGTTATTGGTGTATAGAAATGCTACAGATTTGTGTATATTGATTTTGTAAACTGAGACTTTGCCGAATTTATTTGTCAATTCCAGAAGTCTCTTGGTGGAGTCCTTGGTGTTTTCAAGATATACGATCATATCATCATATGATCATATCAAAGTGATTGTCTGACCTCCTCTTTCCCAATTTGGATACCCTTTCTTTCTTTCTCTTGCCCAATTACGCTTCTAGATATCAGCCCAGGCAAAGAATTTATGAAAAACACACCAATGGCAATCACAGCAACAACAAAAATAAATAAATAAATGAGACTTGATTAAATTAAAAAGCTTCTGTATAGCTAAGGAAATAAACAGAGCAAATAGAAAACCTACAGAATTGGAGAAAATATTCATATGTTATATATCCAGTAAAGGGATAATGACCAGAATCTACAAAGAACTCAAGCAAATCAGGAAGAAGAAAACAACCCCACTAAAAAGTGGGCAAAAGGCATAAACAGAAGCTCTTCAAAAGAAGATAGACAAATGGCTGACAAACATATGAAAAAATGTTCAACGTCACTTACCATCAGGGAAATGCAAATTAAAATCATAATGAGATATCTCCTTACCCCATTTAGAATGGCTTTTATTACAAAGTTCAAAAACAATAGATGCTGGCATAGATGCAGAGAAAAAGGAATGCTTTTACACTGTTGCTGGGACTGCAAATTAGTACAACCTCTATGGAAACCAGTATGGAGATTCCTCAAAGAACTAAAAGTAGACCCAGTATTTGATCTGGCAATCCCACTACTGGGCATTTACCCAAAGGAAAAGAAGTGATTTTATCAAAAAGACACCTGCACTTGAATGCTTATTACAGCACAATTCATAATTGCAAAGATGTGCAATTCATCAAGTGACCATCAATTCATGAGTGGATTAACAAAATGTGGTGTATGTATACCATGGAATACTACTCAGCCATAAAAAGGATGAATTAGTGCCTTTTGCAACAATTTGAATGGAACTGGAGACCATTATCCTAAGTGAAGTATCCCAAGAATGAAAAAACAAACACCACGTGTACTTGCTATTAAATTGAAACTAACCAATGAGCACACGTGTGCAAAGAGGGAAGAAAAACTCAGCGAAAATCAAGCAGGGGGAGGGAGTAGGACAGGAATGGCAAAAACCTACCTAACAGGTACAAAGAGCACTATCTCGGTGATGGGCACACTTATAACCCTGACTCAAGCAGGACAAAAGTGATCCATGTAACCCAAACCATTTGTACCCCCCATAAAATTTTGAAATTAACAAAAATCATATATGCTTATTGTAAGTAAAAAAAACCTAAAACATAAATAAAGATTTAAAGTGAAATAGAAAAAGAGACCAATGCACAATGAAACTTGCATTTAATATGCCATTTCCATCTGCCAGTGCTCCCTTCCTCTGCTCTGATTTTTTTTCCTTAATATTTAGCGCCTTTTAACCTACTACAGAATTTACCTATTTAATATGCTATTGTCTCTCTTTCCTGAGAATCCATAAGGGCAGGTATTTTTTTCTGTTTTGCCTGCTGAAATTTCCTTAGTTTATAGAGTAATGCTGGACACATATTAGATGCTCAAGAAGTACATGTTGAATGAATGTGTTATTGACTACATTTTTTTTTAACAAGTTATCAGTCAGTTTCTCAAAGTGCTTAATATGACTAAAGGCAAGCAAAATCTCTGCAAGCAAAAGCACATTATTTTATTGGCATATATGTTTTTACCAAGAAGGCCACTGGACAAAATATGCAAATTATTCTCACTGGAGAATATGAACTTTTTACTCAGTTTTACAATTTTGATGAAGGGAGCCAAATTTAAAATAATTTAATAAATTTTTCATACTTACTCAAATAAACTTCTCTCCTAAAAGGCTGAGGAAGTACAAAGAGATTCATCTAACACAATTTTATCAAGGCTAGTGTCTGAAAGTTATGTGTACTGCCTTTTTCCCCAAAGAAACTGACATGAACTTTTATTTTCTGTTTCTATCCAAATCCAAATGTTTTGTCATACCAGCTCACTTGTTCTTGGCTGGTGAACTTGTTTCTAAGAAAGGCTAAATATGCTCATAAAGAAGACTCAAAGAGCTTCTTGGACAAGAAGTAATTTTTACAAACAGCATTTCGATGAGTTAAGTGTAAGTGAATCAGAAACAGATGGATTACTATTAGTTATTGAGACCCACAAGTTTGAAAAACAAGTGAAAATTTCTCATGTTTTGTATCCTCAAATATAAAAATAGCATGTATAGTTTGAAACAATATTTTCCTAGTTTCTACTATGGTTTGTCTCAAACGTCATGTTTCCTGCATCCTTTTGTGATGGGAAATGTTTCCTATTTATGAATTTCATCTTTATAGCATTTACAGGTAATTGAATTGTTCTGGCCTCTTAATTCTGAACCAAGCTAAATATATTATTAATGTAATCAGGATAGTCTAAAGTTATCCATATTGTCTTCTCTTTTAATATAAGGGATATATTAAACAAAGCTTTTGTTTTTTGTTTTGTTTCAGTTATTATTCTTTTGGTTACCAGGAACAGAGATATGCATAGACTAGATCAAGAAATTCTATATAAAGATATAGAGACATAAAGAGATCCATGCGCCTGAGCATGGCTGCATACATAAGCATCTGCACAGCAGAACATCATGGCAGATGGAATTGGGAAGCCACTGGAAATGACTAATGGCTGATCTTTCTCATGAAGTTTTGCTCATGGCTCTTCTCTGCTCATCTGAACCATTCTCCTCACTTTGCTGATTATTAGCCTCATAAATTCAGTTTCAAATGATTCATAATGGCCCTGGCTAAGTTTACTTTATAGTCTTTCAGCTGAACTGCCATAGTAGCCTGATTTAGACTCCATAGTTTCAAATTCCTAAAACAGAACTCTGATTGGCCCAGGTAATTTATTTTTTTGAACCAGGTTGCTGATCGCTGAAACCTATGACTAGGGTACCTGGTGTCATCATCTGTGGTGGAAGAAGTCAGCTTCCCTGTGCTAGAGGGAGATGTGTGAACAGGTATCAAGATTGGGTGTTCAAATTTCAGTGTGCTAAATACAGACTCCAGGATTCACCAGCTGGAAAAAAATTTTCCAGCAAAATATATTTTTTTGCCAATAGGTTCTTTGGAAAATAAAATATTACTTGTTTCTCTTTTCAAGAATTGAAATGTTTTAGATTTTTAATTTAGGATGCCAAAATTGGAAAGGGTGTGGATGGCTTTCAAAGTTCAGAATTTCATCTAATCTGTCTGGATTTTAAGAAAACAACAACATCATCAATCACATGACCATTTAGGGGACATGCCTTTGGAGATAGTTTATTGTACTATTTTAAATATAGTCACTCTCTTTATTTTCCTAAGAGCTCTGAAATATTCCTTGAAAAAGTAATCTTTGGTTTGATACATGTTAATCTCGTAAGAAGCTTTACATTAAAAAAAAAAACAGACTTAGGGAACTTGGAGGAGATCCAATGAAAGCCTGATAACAACTGGAATAGGCTTTGTTTTGCCTGGAGAAGGCAGAGGAGAGAATAAACAATAATTTTAAATAATACATAATTCTGATGTAGAACTTAGACAAAAATCTGCTCTGTCAGCAACTGGAGCTCATAAAACCCATAAAAGGGAGATAGTAAGCAGCACTGGAAGGAACAGCAAGCTACACCGCGAGGGTGACCTGACTTATAGCCTTGGCTTTGCCATTTACTGGCTGGGCTACCTTGGTTACCTGGTAATGTGGAAAAAAGTGCACTGGATGCCAGCTTAGGTCATTTCTGACACTAAAGAGAAATCTAACAAAGGGACATCCAGGGCCACTGGGCATGGCTGTGCAAGGGATTCACTGTGTGTTTATAAAGGGTGACGTTCTGAGGATTCTCATCCTTCCTTCTGCCCCACTGAGTAATACATGTACGTGGAATTTTATAAAGAATATGAATTTCTTCCACATCTGCTATCATATCCATCTCACAATTTGAAGTTCTATAACTCATGCAATGGCTTCCATCTGAACTAAGAAAAAGCAAAAGGACATCTGATTCAGGTAACAAAGTTTGAGCTTGTGATTGAGAAACAGAGTTGGGTTTATTTTTATGCCCCATGAAAGAGAAATAGAATCAAAAGCATCCCTGTGTTGGATAGGAACCACTGTCATCCAAAAAGAAACACAAATTCACCATAACAATAATTGATTGTTAATTATTGAAAAACAACATACCTAGACTTGAGACTAATTATAAGGAAAAAAAAGAAAAAACAACTGGCAAATATTTCCAGTGACAAAAATAAAGCTTTATCAATTGTAGTACTAAATGGATATAAACACTAAAATGTATAGATTAAAAATTTTACCCTGCCATTAGGCATAATTACTCCAATTCATTCCAAGAAAAACAGGCCATTTCCTCACAGCAAATCAAGCATTATGAGAGAGGATTATAGTTTTGAAACAGGAATTCCCTGAGAGCAATCACTAATGTGGGCATTTATTTCTGGCTCCTAGAATCTAGATTATAATATCAGAGCCTTTTTCAATGTCTTAGTATTTGACTTGACTAGTCATTTTCTCCCCCACAGTCATGTCAACCACAGCCATAATTCACTTCTGTAAATATATCCATTGAATATTTGCCTACTTATATATTCCAAGGACATTCTATTATAAAATCTCAGCATCTGATAGAAAAAGTAGATTCTCAATGGAGTCAGCTGTCTATATAACAAGTAGTATTCTACAAGGTATAATTTGAGGGCCTAAGAAAGGCCAAACTATTTTTCCATGTCCAAGCATAATTGGTATTTAAGTTAAGAATTTTTCTCTTTGGCTTTCCTAGAAAACATACTTATAGGATGGAAAACACCTTAACATCTTAGTAAAAATGAGCTTATTACAGTAGTTTTCCTTTAAATTAGGAAGGTTCAGTGTGGGCACTTTTTGCCCCTAAACAGGTGATGTAAAAATGAGGAAAAGGCAATCAAAATACATTTTTCTCCTAGAAAGGATTCATATTTTTTGTGTATGTCAAGTGAAATTTTATGGTTTTATATATTATGTAGTATTTTTAAAAACAGATTTTTTTAGGATGCATGATAATGTCATATGCTTTTATTATGCTAGTCTCCAATGTGAACCAAAATTATAAAGTAACACAAAATTGCATCCTATTTTAATCTTGAATTAATAAATAAACTGTAAAGTGAGATAGTCTGTATTTATTAACTATGAAATCCAGAAGTCCATTAGCATTATCTGTCCATGATGACTATTGGTAATATGGAAGTGCTCATAGGATGAACACATTTTTAAGAAAAAGTGAAAGTAAACAGAAGATGTAAATTATACTAATTTATTTTCCCCAGGAAATAAAAAAGAGCATAATATCACAGCTGGAGTAATGACAAAGTTTACTGGTTTTGCACTGGCATAACAATTCCCTGACTTTGATTCTTTTATGTATACGCCAGGGAGATTAAAAGGGAGTCTGTGACTTGTTTAAGAACACTATGTTTTGAACTGTTTGCTGTAGCTTTAACTATCCAAATTTGTAAACCTACTGATGTTAAAACTAAAATAGAATTCACAGTTGCTCTTAGGAAATATTGGCTGAGCCAGTTTGAAAGTATAGATCTGCTGAGATAGTTGGTTTAGAACTAAGAGAAAAGACAGGTCACTTGTAGGTCTGTTTTTTCCTGTCTTTAAAAAGTATTTGTTCTAAAGTCAATCCCACACTACCCATTTATAAACATTACTAAAAGTAAGGGCTTCCTTACTCTCAAGAAGTATTAATAAATCATTTCAGTTTTATAAAAATTGCAAATCTCAGGAGGCTAAGAGTAATCCAGTGAACTTGATCTCTCATCTAATTTATTCAGTGTTCTTTGAAAATTTGGGAAGCACATAAAAAATTGTAAGTGGCATTTACCTCTGAGTGTTCATATTAGAGACTGCTTACAAGTTTGGATGGGCTCCTGCGCTTACATCTAGCAGAGGACTCAAGTAACTGTAATTAAACCAAACACTTAGCACCTCATGGAGCTCTTTAACACTCAAGACCAACAATCATTTTTTTCCATATTCCACCATGAAAAATTGGCTACCTGTATTAGTGATGAGAAGGAAACGATCCTCTAGAACAAGGGATTTTGGTGACAGCCTAAAATAAACCATTTGAGGATTCAGTAGTCTCACTCTGCATGGCAAGGCTCTGATTCCAATTACTAAACTCAAATGTATGGAATAAAGCAATATTCAGGAGGCTTATTTATTATGTTACTTGAATTTTTATGTACCTTCAGTTTGTTTTTTTTTTTTCACTCTACACCTCATCAACTTTCCTTTCTTTCTTTCCTTCCATCACAACAGCTTTCTGGACTTTGCATCTGTAATTGATGCAGATCCACCATGAGGCTTTGCTGAAGGTCTCTGGTAGATTCCCTGTTGTCAGAATCATAGTGAACCTTCCAAATATCTTCTGGGTTTTTGTTCTGTTTTGTTTTTCATGAAATCAAATTCACTCTTACTTCTTTTATTCTCAGTGTATTTCCTGGTCTTCTTTGAATTGCTGCTCTTGTATTTTAGCTTTCTCTTTTCTTTTCTTTTCTTTTTTTTCATTTCTTTTCTTTTCTTTTCTAACACACAGGAACCTTCTCTGCTTTCCTTGTTTATTCTTCCTACTGTGCTTTCAATCCAATGTTTGCCATCTTCTTCAGGACCTTGCTAGATTTTTAACCTCTGCTTCTTTTGCCTTCTACTTTGCTAGTATGCTATTCTCTCACATCCTTAAACACAAAAGTAATATCCTTACAAAAGTAACAATGGTGAATACCAACAAAACTTGCATTGATATGCTTGGCCCTCAAGTTAATGACACACTCTTTTTTTTCTTTTATACACTGATAAACTCTTTTAAAGAGGGTATTCTAACCTTCAGATTGCTCTTCAGCCCTTTGAAAATCTTAACTCTTTTCTCACAATGTACTGAAGCTCTTTTTCTGAAGGACACCCATGGCCTTCCCAGAATGCTGCTTCCATCTCCTGCGATACCCAACTCTTCTAGCCGTTGCCTCCCTTCCTGCTCTTTGCTTGCCTTTGATATCTTTAACCATTCTCTCATCCTCATCACTTTCTCCATATCTCTGTAGTGTCATTTTACATTTCTCTCCATCTTATTTTGGCCACATTTATAATTTTCTCACTTTTGCTGGAAGATTTCAGGCCATTTTGCCTGTGTGTATACAGCTTCTTAGTTACTTTCACAATAACTTCTAAATTCACACAGTCGTCCCTCTCTTCCCTACCATCACCCAAGTCCAAAACAGCATCATTTCTCACTGCACTCCTGGTCTAGCCTCCTGACCAGTATCCCTGCTTACTCTTCTCTCGCCCATTATCCATTCCCTACACAGCACCCAGAGACAGCTTTTAAGAGAAGAGATCAAATCATACCACTCTTTTACTTAAAACCTTCTAGCAGCTTCACACAACACTTAAAACTAGAAGCTCCTTCTCCTGACTTCAAAGCTCAGCCATCTAAAGTAACCGCTGTCAATTGGTTTTACATCTCTGTTTTCAGGAGAGCATTTATCCTGATTTGATTGATTCTTTTCTGGTTTATATTTTTTCAGTATTGCCTTTATTTGTAGTCTCTTTCTCCTGTGTAGTATGTGTTCTTCCTGAGAGCAGCCCCTATCCCCTTTTTAACTTACTTGCTCTGGCATAGGACCCAGAACAGTGCTTAGCAAATGATGGCCTCAGCATATACTGGCTGAATGAGTATCTTGTACACCCTAGAAGAATGCAGCTTTAGGGTAAGTTCCTAGCATTCTGTATGGCTCAAAACTACATTTATATAAAAATTCCAAAAGATAGTGTCAAATTGACATGTCTGAAAACTACACAGACTTATCAATAGTGTAAGAAAATGCCTCTTAATCCACATTAATACTCATAGTAAGTATAATGAAACTATAAAAACCATTGCATTATATCTCATGGTCCTGTGTGTTGACCGGGCTCAGTGGGGCCATTCTGCTAGTCTCGCATGGAGTTTCTTCTGAGGCTGGTGTCAGCTGGAGGCTCAGCCTGCACGCAGACGCAGCTGTGGCTCTCTCCTGGGGCTCCAGTTCATCTCAGGGCCTTTCCTCTGCAGGTGTCTCTCTGTCAGGGTAGCTGGACTGCTTATGTGACCGCTGAGGATCCCAAAAACCTCTTGCGAGAGGAATAAAAGGTCAGACATTTTTTAATGCCTGGGCTTGGAATTGCTGAAGTGTTACTCTGTTTTCTCCTGATCAAAGCGATCAGGAGCTCAGTACAGATTCAAGGGAGGATGGCATGAATGTGGATGGAAAGATGAGATTATCTGAAGCCATCCTTGGAGTCTGTCTACCATGGTGCAATGAAAGAACAGACTGTGGCAGTAGGGCCAGAATTCCCAGTACCGTGGTAAAGCAGTATGATAAATTAGAACCTTGGGAAAGGAACGTGT
Source organism: Lemur catta (assembly GCF_020740605.2). Taxonomy (NCBI): domain Eukaryota; kingdom Metazoa; phylum Chordata; class Mammalia; order Primates; family Lemuridae; genus Lemur; species Lemur catta. Next base: position 78,732,439 of record NC_059136.1, on the reverse strand, counting down.
ATAACACGAGATCATGAGGAAAAACAGCGTGAAAACTTATTTCTTGAAATGCTGCTGGTTCCTAAAATCTAGGAGTTCTGTTTATTATTTAAAGAGAATGTAAATGAATGATGACATGCTTTTAAAGTTTATTTTAATAACCTAAATCCCATCATTATTTTACAGTTTTATTTTAACTATGCATATTAAATTCCATTTTTAAAGTATCTTCCACCTCATGTGTGCTACTGCAAGAATCTACAAGCACGGATGGAATCCTCCTCGTGGTCTGTTTTTGACATTGGCTTTTCTGAAGTACTCTTTTTAAAACTTGTGGAATAATACCGAAACCCCCAACAATCCGCCCTCCTGTGTTTATTACTGAGCACCAAAGCCACAGCTTTAACCACTGCAGCACTCCATGAATTGTGGACACGGGGTGATCAGGAGAACCGTTCCCCCTGTGATTGTGGTTTGAAACTCTCCAGGAGGCCTGTAATAGACTATGTGACCTCTGAAAGGGCGGTGATAGTATTGCGCATTCCACATAATGCTGGGTTTGGTTTATTTTGTGATTGGTATGACACATTATCCAGGCAAGAAATCCAGATGTTGTCAGGCATGAAGGAGAGCAAATCTGGAAAGGGATAAAAATGAGAGGTAGGTGTGCAAAGGGATGACTGAAATGGGGGAAAAAAAAATGCAACCCAGTGACACACTTTGCAGGAGTAGCTGCATGATCTGAGATAGGGGCTATTGTGGTTGTAGATAAAATCTTTCCTCCTAACTTGGAAGGAAGGCAGGAAGAGGGGCTTCGCTGATGTAGGGTAAGTGTTGTAGAGTACTGACACATTGCTTTCGTTAGAGTGCGTTATCCCCTGTGGTTTCTTTAGACATGATACTCATTTCTGTTATACAAAAGGTATACCAATAAGTCAACTTTTGACATTTTAATATCTTCAAATTACACGTGCCAAGAAGATCAAGAGATTTTTTTTTTTTTACACTATCTCTGCTCAGGGAAGCAAGTAGATGGTACAGGGACTTCTGTTTGTTTGCCATGAATTGAGAAAATTCGAGGACCTACCAGGAGCCAGTACTTTTATTTTATCTTTAATTACAGAATGCAGGGCTGAACTAGAGCAGTTGTTCTAACATGTCACATACTTGTAGGACATTATCTGTGACTTTTCTCCTCAGCTTTCTTTCCTTTTCTGTCTAAACTTTCTCAAGATAATCTCATTCCACTTCCTGTCCTTAAGTATCAATTACAGCTGATACCTCTCTTGAGGGGGTTAGGATGAAATGTTGTGATGTGCTGCTCAGATCCCTCTTCATAAACAAAGGGGTTATTATGCCAGCTGCTGGCAGAGCTGCCCCTCAAAGAGCTGTGTGTTATGAGCCACCTTCAGGGATTGTCACTGGAAGAGAGGCACCTTGCCAAGGCCATACCCCTCACATGGCGCAGCTGACAGTTCGTGACTAATTCTTGTGATGGGCTTTGGAGGCCTGCCTTCTCCCGCAACTCAGAGGAGTTCTGGAGGTTCATTTCACCTTCTGAACTCCTCCACTGATCTTGGATTATTGTTCAGTTTCTCCTCCTGCCCAATCATTCTTCTTTCTCTTTCTTTTCGTAGCTGTTGATCTGAAAGCACTCTGGGAGAACGTTGTTGTGCACACTAAATCTCAGAATCTGCTTCCCAGAGAAGCCAGCTAGCTATACTCTTAAATTTATGTCTCCAAATTTATCTTTCCTTGAACTTGAAATTCAAAAATCGAACTTTTTAATCAACATTTCTGTTTTCATTTCTAAAAATCATCTCAAATTTAACACGCTCAGAAATGAATCCTTGATTTTTACCCCTTTGCCTACTTCTACTATCAGAATTGCCCTGCTCAGTAAATGCCACTGTCAGCTACCTAGATACTTAGGCCCTAAATCTAAACACCCTTGATTTTGGTCTGTTTCTCAAAACCCACATCCTATTGATCAATATACTGTCAGCCCTGCCTTCTTAATGCATCTCAAATCCAGTCACCTCTCACCATTTCTATTGCTGTAACAGTATCGAAGCTGCCATCCATTCTCACGCGGCACATGCTCATGAGTATCCTAACTGTATCTCTGTCTCCTCTCTAGTATCCTAGATATGTCTTCCAGATCCCTAGATATGTCTTCCACTAGTAGCCAAAGATCTTACCTTACTTACATAAGATCTTGCCATTTTCCTGACTATCTCTAATGGTGTTCCCTTGCAAGCATCAAATCCAAACTTTTCATCGAAGCGCCATATGATGAGATTCTACTTATTATGTATCTCATGATCCATTGAGGAGTTCACTGCTTGTTAGGCATGTTGGCTTTCTCTCCATCTGTTGTACACACCAAGTCTTTCTTTGTCCAGCAGGATTTATAATTTCTGCTTCTTGGAAAGTTCCTCTCCAAAAATCTTTGCTGGTGACTTTTTCTCCCTTCTCCTCCCTTGGATCTCCAATGTCTCCTCTTTAGAGAGGTCATGTTGACCACCTAGCTAAAGTAACTTGCAAGTATCCTCTTCACAGCACTCAGTCTTAAAATTTGCTGTTATGGAATAAATTATGACCCTTTCAAAATTCATATGTTGAAGCCCTAGGTGACTGTATCTGGAGATAGAGCCTTTAGGAGCTAATTAAGGTCGAATGAGGACGTAAGCGTGGGGCCCTAATCTGATAGGGCTATGACCTTATAAGAGAAAGAGAGCGATGTCTCTTTCTACCATGTGAGCACACAGCAAGAAGGTAGCTGTTTACAGGCCAGAAAGGGACCCCTCACCAGATACTGACTCTACTGATGCCTTGATCTCAGACTTGCAGTCTCCAGAACTGTGAGAAAATAAATATCAGTTATTTAAGGCACCTAGTCTATACTACTTTCATTATGGAAGCCTCAGCAGACTGATACATTTGCTTGTAGGTTAATGCATTTATTACCTGTCTCCTACCATAAAAAATTAAGTCTTGAGGTCAAGGGTATCATCTGTCTTTCTCACTGCTGTATCTCTAAAGCAAGGAAGAGTGTCCATGTGTGGTAGGCACTTAATAAAAGTAGATTAGCTGGCTTGGTGACTGTTGCCTCAAAAATTGGTTAAGGGTAAAATAAAATACAGAGTATGAAAAATTTAAGTGCTGCTGTTTTTGTTAATTTGGCAGGCCATACAACTAGAAAAACTCTGCTGGCATAGATCATTCAAGAATCTGGTTCAAATAAGAAACATCTCTTTAAATCTATAAAATAGTGAGAGAAATAGCAAGACTAAAATAACTGAAAACTATAAATGATGAGAGATAACCAAATGCTAAATTTTGGCAGCTGCTCTGGGAAGAAAAGGGAAGGTACTGGAACAAATCATGGAAGGATGTCTAATATTCGTACAAGCTAAGAGAATATTTCAAGACTACAATTTTGATGATTGAGGCAATTTTATGAAAAATTATTAGAGTAATAAAAACAAGTTTATATCTTAAAAGAAGTTGGTATAAGTTTATCAAACATTGATTAGAACAAGCTGACTGGTAGAGGTGTTGAAAAAGTTCTAAGTGCAGGGCTGAGGTTGGAAAGGTGAAGAAATGGGAGATTTCTTACGTGGCTTGAATGCAAGAGAAAGGGGTTTAGATTTAATATTCAAGGAAATGATTCTTCTTTTTCTTCTTCCTCCTCCTACTCCTGCTCTTCTGTTTCTCTCTCATCTTTCTTTCTCATTTATTTTGTCACTATTTCATTCTTTTATCCATTTAAGATATTTTGTGGACTCCATACCTTATGAATTAATTTCTAGGGGAAATAATATAGACAAATGATCTCCCACTGGCGAAGAGCTTGGAGTCAAGTCACCACATGCGTGTATACTTGTGTCAGTGAAAGTATACACACATATGTGTGTTGGGAGGATGCAGAGAAGTGAGAAAAGGATCTTTATGGCTCTAGCATTTAATTTTAAATTTTATAATTTCCTTTTGCTGTCAGTTATCTATGGGCTATCTGGAAGAAACTTGTATGGATTTTGTGTGTTATGATTTAAGTAGACTGACTTTTTGTTCTCACTTAAAGTCATCCTGTCATTTCTGGTTGACCAGAGCTGATTCTGTTAGTTGAGGTATTTTTATACATGTTCTCAGGATAGCTTCTCTTGCTTTATAGTTCTTGCAAGTCTAATTCAGGTCTTAATAGATGGGTTTCTGTTCAATGAAATGGTAGATCTGAGTTCAGTAAAACAGCTACTTAAGATCCTTTTACTCTCATTTAAAAAGCTGAGGATCTAAAAGTAGAATTTATGTTCTTTCTCATCTAGAGATATAAAAATGTTATTAACATCCAACTGGTCTCAAAACTCAAAGTTAGAACTTGGGGCTGTTTGAAAAGGAATTTGCTGGTAACAATGAGTGGACTGAAAATGAGAGAACCACTCAAATAGTGTGCTTTGTGGCGGTTGAGGTTTACTTAATCATGGTCTTTTACCGTCAAAGATAACAAAGCTTTGGGACTGCTCTGCACAATATCAACTCTTTGGATTTTCTGATCTGCTCACTAAGGTTGAATTTTATCATTTTCTTGCTCAAAGATTCAATCCCCATTAACAGAAACCCACTAAGAGGAGTGCATTTTGTGGCTTCAGCGGCCTACCAAGCCAAACATTTACAGGTCAACTCAGGAGAAGAAAAATGATCTCTTTCAAGATGACTATTACTGCACAAGCAGAAAAATATCACTAAGCAGAATACCTTTTTATAGATGAATTTTAAGTCACTAGCATTATCAATCTTCCTCTATAATCCCTGCTAATTTTAAGCACAAAATTACATTGGCAGAGTAGTAAAGATTAGTGCTTTATCCACACATTAGTATAAAATAGTTATCAAATAATATCATGTACTTCTCTTATTCTTATATTTCTTGGCCTTCTGTGCACCACTTTTTCACAAAGATATCAGAAAATCTTACAGATGTTACCTGAGAGTGTTCAGATTTGAGTTTTGCAAGTCTAGCTACCAATGAACCCAAAGAATATATAGAAAATTCACATTTGATAATCTGAAGCATAGGAATCCAATATGTTGCTGCATAGGCATCTTGTTGCCCTGGTGGATCTCAGTATAATGTTAGAACGATAGAGGTGGATAGGAGCAAAAGGAGATCACAGTGGTTGTGGTGATCGGCAGGATTCTTAGGCTATTCTGGAAGTGAAGGGCAAATGTAGTGAAATGGACTACTAGTCATGGTAGTTAAATATATCCTGGGAAACCTTTCTCGTGTACAAGTTCTGAGATCCGTAACTGGCCTGTAGTCAGAGAAAATGGAAATTCAGATGCATGTCCAAAGAAGGTTCGGGAGATAGGAAGAAGACTGTGACAGGCAGCAATTTACACATCTTTAAATATGATTCCAGAATTTGAATATTCATACACTTTAATGTCACAGAGGGTCCTTTTAGACACGATGTTTTATGATTTTAATATCTGCTGAATTCTTCTCGTATCCTGATGAGTATTGCTTTCAAGGACAATTGTAGGCTAATTGCATTAAAAAAGGATTACCTTTTCTCAAACTATATAAATCGAATATTTCAGATGTAGTGGGGTAAGTTCTATGCTCTGTTGACCTACCTGATTGAGAAATATGCTTCTTGATCAACTATTATCATGAAGGATAGAGATCATGTACACAGCTGCAAGATGAATGATGCCTTTTTTCAATCCACTGGTGACATTTCCCATCAATAAGACAATTAATAAAGGAAGAGGAGGCAAAAGAAACAAAACAAAACAAAACAAAAACCAAAACAAAACTCCAACAATTGTTCCTTTTATTGAAAGGGAGGAACTCCAGCTGTTTGGACAGTTACATAGTATTTAATAGGGTAGATTCTCTTAACACACGAATGTGGCAGATGTTTGCCAAGGCATCCCAGCCTGCAGGGAAAATAGGGTCACAATAACCATGAGGAAACAGCAGTGTCTGTGGAACTAGGTCTCTGCTAGTTTAATGACTCTCTGGGGAGTCTCTCATGAGAGGCTAAAGGGCTACAACTGTCCCTTTCTTCCTATATTTAGTGTCCGTTTTGTCAGCTGATTCTGACACCCATCAAATGGACCATGATTTTCTGTACTGATATATTCTCTGCCATGCCCAGTGCTGGCTGCCATGGTTGGCTATCAAAACTGCCTTCATATCTTGCTGGTCACTTTAGCGACATCTTTTTATTATGCTGCAGGAGGAGGTGCACTGCAGTGGAGGTAAATACCCTTCTTTGCTTGTGTTACACTCTATCTCCAGGCTCAAAGCGGGACAGATTTATACATTAATTTCTTCCAGTTATCTCTAAGTCACTTTTAAAAAAGTATATCCCTATAATCCCAAGACCCTGTCCTTCAGTCCCTGGGCTTGGGCTAGAAAAGAAATTAAGACAATACATACTGCAGTTTATTCATATATGTCCTGTCTCTACAACCTTCATTGTGTTCTTAGAACAAGTTTTTAACAGTCAATTCCCTTTACTCTCATGATGCCTTATTCTCCATCTAGCACAGTGTCTGATAGGGGAGATATATAACCCATAACCTAACTTTTTAATGCCAATTTTGGGCTTAGGGTTAACTGTCATAATTGAAAGATTCTGTTTTTTTTTCTTTTCATGAGAAATCAAAGTTTCCGTGCAAATACATCTAAGATCAGTCTAATATGTTATCCTTTCAGATATTGCTAACATATGAGAAGTTACAATAATACATAGTTTAGACTGGTTACACCAGAGGGTTTTTCTCTGGTACCATTTATACACAGCAGGGATGACGAGCAAAATTTAGTCCCTGTGTCTGTATTGTCAGTTGAGAAAGGAGCATGTGATTGATTAGTTATGTCTTCCATGGGTGTCAGTGGTAGTACAACTACCTGTTTGTCACCCCCAAGCTAGAGTAATGGCTTCTAACACTGGTTCAACTCCCACTCTTCACGCAGTCCTTTCCCACCCTGAGGTAGTAATGACCTCATTTGGTGATTAAGTATTTAAAGAGCTAGAGCACCATAATGATAAGAATGCAAGAAAGTAGAAGGAATTTTACATGAAATGAAACGTAACATTGAAAGGCATGAATTTCTACTTACACTGTAATCAGCATGACTTCATTTCTCCCACCAAAAAATAAAGAAACTTTGTCCCTACTTTCTGTGATCTCCCAGTTCTTTAGTGGTATATAACTTTTGTCTCCTTCATATTCTAAGGTCCTTTCTATCTTTTTCACTTTCTAGCCACTAAAACCATAATTAAAGAGTTCATTCTTACTGGTAAGCAAATGGTTAATGGATTCTAACTGTAGTAGGTAAATGTTCCAGGTATATCTCTTTCAAGAATATATACATTTAATATTTTTATTCAATAGTTTAACAAATTTATTGAAAACTTCAGCATACTAGGTACTTTTATAAACTGTGGGGTTATAGTGGTGAATAAGAAAGTCATTACCCTCATGGGACTTATGTTTTCATGTGGAAAGATGGACACTGATATCAGATAGTGGTAAGTACAGTCAACCTTTTGTATCTGTGTTCTACATCAGTTGATTCAACCAACCACACATTGAAAATGTGATTAGGTCTGCAATGGTTACATCTGTTATGAACATGTACAGATCTTTTTTTATTATCATTATTCCCAAAAAATACAGTATAACAATTATTTACATAACATTTATATTGTATTAGGTATTATAAATAATCTAAAGATGATTTAAAGTGTATGGGAAGATGTGCATAAGTTATATGCAAATACCCATCTTGTATAAGGGACCGAGCATCACACATTTTGGTATGAAGGGGGTTTTGGAACCAATCCCCAACAGATACCAAGGGATGAATGTACTGTGCAGAGAATTAAGTTAGGATTATATGGTGGTGAATAATCAATTAAATCGGGATGATTGATCAATGAATAATTACTCTAGATGGGGTCATTAGAATAGGACTTTCTGAAGAATGGCATTTAAGGCATCTGAATGAAAATAAGGATCCAGACACACAAAATTTCATGGAAAACAACAAATCTAACAGCAAAATTTTAGGCACAGTGAAATAGACAGACATTTGGAGAAAATGAAAACATTCTTAATGACCTTGAAATCACACCATCTAATGCTCCTCCTACATGTACAATAAGCCCTCAGTAGTAAATGTATCCAAAATATTATTAGTATCTATTTGATAAATCTCTATAATTTTACACTGTATTCATTTTTTAAATAAAAGAGATCATACTCTTGACTAAAGAAGCTATGTTTAGTAGCCAGAGAAGGAAAAAAAATCACCTGCAAAAAACTATCACTCAGACAGTAGCCTTCTCAAAAGTAATAATAAAGTCAGAAGACTCTGGAATAGTATCTTCAATGGGCTAAGAGAAAAATCAACTTCAACTTAGAATTGTGAACTCAGAAAAATATCTTCCAACAATATTTTTTTCATAAGAACTAAAGGAGAGGGTTAACTGCCAACAGACCTTTACCAAAGTAACATCTAAAGCAAATGCCTCAGAAAGAAGGGGAATGATTTTAAACTGATGTAGATGTGTGACAGAGAAATTATTAATCAAAAATTGTATAAAATAATAATAACAATGTCTGATTTTTCAGATTAAAAATAAAAAGGACTGAAATACTGGGAAAAATTAGCCTGTATTTTAGGAGTAATTTTATTAAAGTGATTAATGGTTCTTACATATTTCAAGTGGGAGATTACAATATTAATTAAAGTTCTGTATGACAATATTTCAAAGGTAACCACCATACAATGGAAGTAGAAGATACAACTTCCAAACAGAAGAAGGAAAAAAGTGGAATAAGAAAACAAAAGGAAAAAAAAAAAAAGAAAAAGAAAACAAAAGGAATCAGTTTAAAAAAGGCAAAAGTAATCAGTTTAAAACAAAGCATAAAAAATATGTGACAAATTGCACAAAGTAAGAGTATGAAAAAATTTATGTTTATCAATAGTTACAATAAATAAAGACAGAATTCATTAGATAGTTTTAAAAATCAAAATCCAGGAATAAAGATGAATAAGTAGTGGAGGCCTAATGTATACCATGGTGACTAGAGTTAATAATAATGTAATGTATACTTGAAATTTGCTAAAAGAGTAGATTCCAAGTGTTCTTAGCACAAACACACACAAGAGGCAACTATGTGAGGTGATGAATGTTAATTATATAGATTGTGGTAATCATTTCACAATGTATATGTATATCAAAACATTTCATTGTATATCCTAAATCTATACATTTTCATTTATTATACCTCAATAAAATTGAAAAAAAATCCAGGAATAAGCTAACAAGAGAAACACCTAAAACATAACTTAGAAAAATAGAAAATGAAAGGATGTAAAAGGAACTTACATAACTGTTTTAATATCAACAGAAAATATGTTTAAAAACAAAAAGCATCAGTAGAAATAGAAAAGGTGATTACATAATGTTTCAAAGTTCAATTCACCAGGAAGATATGATTCTAAAACTATATGCACCTAATAAAATCATCTCAATATATATGTAAGAAATTTATAGAGGAATAAATTCATAAACACATCACCATTATGAAGAGCTTCAATACTCCTGTCAAAGGTCAAACAAAGATAGTAAATTATAAAAGAGTTAAACAACATAATTAATGAGCTTAAATAAATAGATATGTATGGTATCATCTAGCTGTTATTTGAGAACATATGTTTTTCTCAAGCACACAAAAAACATTTAAAAATTGATTACATATGTATTGTTAATCCATAAAGCAAGTCTCAAACTTCCAGAAACTAATGTCATGAAAACCATATCACACTGATACCACACAGTCTACCTCAAGGAAATTAGGTTAGAAGTAAATTGCAACAAAATAAATTAACATATCAGAAATTTGAAATTAAAAATCATACTTTGAAATGATTGATAGATCAAAAACAAGAAATGATAAAAATACTATACCATGGAGAACTGGATGATGATTAAGTTACCATAAATCAAGACAGTATGCAGAGGAAGCAGCATTTTGAGAGTAATATATAATGTGAATATGCTAATATTTGAAAAGAAGGCTAAAATTGAATGAGTTAGATATCTAAATTAATAAATAAAAAATAATAGAATAAACCCCAAAAGAATAATGGATGTAGTAAAGAAAAATGCAGAAATTAGCAAATGCAAAAGTGATTTCTTTAGAGGCAATTTGAGCAAAACTCTGATGAGATTGAGAAAAAAAGGAAAAAGTTACAAATACTATTAGGACTTGAAAAAGCTCATAACTACAGATAGAGTGAAAATTGAAAAGATACTAGATTTTTTTCAGGCAAATTTATAGAAAATATTTGATCTATTATCAAAGTAGATGAATTCCTAAGAAACATATAATATCAAAACTGACTGAAAGGGAAATAGTTTGAATTTTCCTATAATCAGTAACTCATTGAGTAGCTAGGTAACAATATTCTCACAGAGAAAACAAGTGGTTCAGATTGTTTTATAGACAAGTTCTACTAAATCTGAAATGAAGATAAAATAATTCTCACAAAATAAAAAGAATTATAATAGTCCCCAAGACATTTAATAAAATACTTATAACCTTGATACCAAAGGTAAAGAAAAGGACAGTATGACAAAGGAGGGAAAAAGCAACTTTTAGAATGGTTATAGAAAACAGAAATATATAAGAACATAAGGACAGTAATATAAACAGTAATATAACTAAAAGGACAGTAATAAAACAAAAAAGAGCAGTATGAGAAAGAAGAATACATTCCAATCTCATATATGAAAGTCTGGTCATTCATATATTAAAAATAGATAACTCACAGTGAACAAGCTAGTTTTATCTCTGGAAAAACATGTGCTTTAAAATAATAATAAACCTATAAATTTCCTTCATCATCAGATGAAGGAGAAAAACTAATGTGATCTTCTCAATTAATGTATGAAAGTATTTCATAAATTTCATATTCCATCATGATAAAAATGCTTATAAAAATTGGAATAGGAGAGAATATTTTTATCAAAATCTACCAATAACCTATGTCAAATACAATTCTTAATGGATAAATGTTAGAAATGTCTCCCTGTGAAATCAGGAACAGGACAAAAGTATCCACTATTACCTCTTCTATTTAGTGTTTTAATGTAGCCTCTGGCAAGCAAGATAAGAATAGATATAAAATATATCAATATTGGAATTAAAAACAAGAAAATTTATAATTCGCAGACCATATTAGTATCAACTTGGAAAGCCCAAATGAATTTGCAGACAACCTATTATTAATAGAATTAGTAAGGGTGTTTAAAATGCTGGTTGGATACAGTAAGATCTATATAGAAAAATAAATTACATTTTTAATGAACAAAAAGAGTAATTTATAAAAGTTTATTATTTATCATAGGGCTAAAAAACACACCTAGGAATAAACCTAAAAAGGGATGCTTAAGGCTTTTGTGGAGACAGTTATAAATTTTTATGACAGATATTAAAGTGATCTAAACCAAAGAAAAGATAAAACTATGTTTGTGGATAGAAAGACTCAATGTCACCAGTGTGTCAATTTTCTGCAAATTGATCTTTAGGTACAATGCCTTGCAGCAAAAAGTATATTACTATTTTAATACACTGGGCATATTTATTAGAAAATATATATGGAGGAGCAGGGCCCAAAATTTAGCCAAAAAACATTTCTAATTTATAATGAAATATAACAAAATATAGATTCGCTCTTCCAGAGAGGAAGACATTTTTATTTTTTAGGCAATAAATAATTGAAAGAGTCTGGTTTTAAGGCAGAGATAGGAATACTGAGCAAGGTAACTTGTATGGTTTCATGTCCTTTCCAAAACTCATGTTGAAACTTGATTGCCAAGGTAACAGTATTGGGAGGTGGAGGCCTTAAGAGGTCTTTAGTTTATGAGGGCTAATGGATTAATGCCATTAACTTGGGAGTGGGTCAGTTACCCTGGGATTGGGCTTCTGATAAAAGGACAAGTTTGGTTCCCGTGTGCTCTCTGTCTTGTGTGCTTGTTTTCCATGTGATGCCTTCTGCCATGGGGTGACCTTCACTAGATGCTGGTGTCATATTCTCGGACATCCCAGCCTCCAGAACTGTGAGATAAATAAACTTCTGTTCTCTCTAAAGTACCCAGCCTGTGATATTCTGTAATAGCAGCAGAAAACAGACTAAGACAGGAACAGTATAGACACCAGAAACAGACCCATAAATACATGGTACTTTGATACATGATGGAGATTTAATCACAGATCACTGGGTGAAAGTATAACTATTCAATAAATGTGCTGAAACATTTGGTTATCTACAGAGGAGCATTGACCATACTTTAAACATAATAGTATTTCCAAAGAGATTAAAAAAGGTGAGGTATTATGGATGTGCTAATTTGCTTGACTGTAGTAACCATTCATTATGTATATTAAAACATCATGCTGTATACCTTAAATATATACAATAAAAAAAGAAATGCAGTTGAAAAACATTTAAATGGGAAAGGCAAACTTTAAACTGTTTAGAGGATAGTATAAGGGTACGTATATTTATGAGTGTGGGATATGGAAAAGTTTTTAAAGTAAGAAATATAATCACTAAACAAAAGAAAAAAAATTGATAAATGTAACTGCTTTGAAGTTAAGAACTCATTTTTATCGGAAGACATCACAAAGAGAGTAAAAACAAGTCAGAATCTGGAGGCTGCATTTTCAAGACATATAACTGAAAAAAAATTGTGTCAAGAATATATAAAGAAATGTTATACATTTCTAAAAGTTAACAAAACACCAATAGTAAAATGGTTAAAAATATATTTTTAGCAGATATTTCAGCAAAGGGAACACATAAACATAGGAAAACTATCGAGGGTTCGTGACGCCCCGATATAACCGGTCGCCGGGCAGTGTGCACTGCAAGAGATGAGAGAGACAAAGACATGGACACGAGAAATAAGGTGTAAGAGTCTGGGGAAGTCAGGGGACCACCAGCCCTCAGGTGCCAAGGTGGTACTGACTGAAGTCCAGCACCTGCTTTTATTCTTTTTTTCATGCTATAGATTACAATGATTTCACATGAAAAGGTCATGGGTTACAATGTGTAGAAGCTTCAAGGCTCCCCAAAAAGTCACAAGATGCCTTAGCTATTTTCTCTTTTATCTATAGAAACAGGAACACATAGCTCATTACTAAGCACAACTATACCTTAAGGTATGTATAGATGGTATCTCTGAACTCAGCAGCTGTGGCCCATTCGATTGAGGAACAAAGAGATTAGTACTCTTGTTGGGAGGTTAGCTCCCCATTAACTGAGGCGCTCTACTGAGAAAGGGAGGGAAGGAACTTAGCCTGGTGTTCTAAGAATTGGAGCCTGACATCCCTTCTTCCGGGCTGACATTTTACAATCCTCCTTTACAGCCCTGGGTGGCTTTCATGTCAAGCCACTTCGTGGCTTTTTTAACATGAGGCCCCTTAGGCTTTAAGGTGGGAGTCTGCTTTGCTTGTACTCCCAGATCGCTTGGAATGTCCCCCAATTAGGCAGTTAACTTCTGCCCTTATCTCTGGCTCCTGACTAGGCAGCATTCCTTCACCTCCTCTTTCCCATGGCCTCAGAAATGGGGTCTCTAAGCCCTGGTGGTCTTATTCCCATTAGAAAACATGTAAAACTGAAAAACTTTCCTATGAAAAGGTGTTCAATCTTATTAGAAATTAAGAAAATGTGAATAAAATCCACAAGATACAACTTAATACCCACACGATGCCCAAAACTAAGAAGGTAGAGAATGCCAGGTGTTTTGAATTCTCACATGTTGCTGAGGAAAAGTAGATGGGCACAACCACTTGGAACATGGTTTTCTGCTCATAAACAAACCACCTGGCAAATCCACTTCTAGACAAATAAGCCTGAGAAACTATTATTCATTTTCATCAAGAGATATGTACTAGAATTTTTTTAAATAGAAGGATTACTTGTAGCAGAACAAACTAACCAATGGTTTTTGTAACAGAAACAACCCCAACTATCCATACAAAGGAGAATGAATTTTTAAATTATGGTCTATTCACATGATGAAATAGTATATAGCAGTGAAAATGAATGAACCACAACCACGCACAGAACATGGTTGATTCTTAGAAGGAAGTTTTAAAAGATTGTGTACAGTATGATATCACTTTTATAAAGTTCAAAGCCAGGTAATATTAAATGTGTTCAGATATGCATACGCACATGTAATAAAAGCATAAAAAGTAAGACATGATAAACACAAAACCAGAACAGCGGTTACATAGGAAGGGTTGGAAAAGAGTTCCCAGGTGTTTTATTATTATGCTTCACAATATATACATAAGTTTTATATATATTAAATATTTCAAAAAATCATCTAAAAAGCCATATTTTTTATTTACGATAACAGTTTTTTAAGAAAGAATTGGGAATGAAAATTTAGTAAAATATTTAATGATTTTGAGGATGATTGATATTTTCATTGTCACTCAGTATTCCTGACCTTCAGCAAATCCATTGGAAACTGAATTCACTAACATGATCCTTAACCTAAACAGATGCTATAAGTTACATAATACAAATGTGAGGTTCTTAAAATACAATACCATCTTCCTGCTTGTGAACAGTAGCAGAACTGGACTGCAAAGTCAGATGACAAGGTTCTCAATCTAGCTTTGTTGCTGGGATCGTGGGCATATTTGGGTAACTGGCCTACCTTCCTTAAATTCGTTTTGCCCATGTATGGAATTAGAACATGGAGCTCTAATGTTCCTTTTGGTTTAAAAATCATATTGGTGCAATTCTCTGTATCTTAATGTTTGTTCTCATGTTCTATTTTTTATCCCTTCTTTCCCTGGGCAACCAGAGAAGACACCTAAGGGCTGTGCTATAATCATAGTGATAACTGATTTTTATCTTTATCTACATTATTATGGGACTCCAGTTGTGACTGGTACAACCCTTTCCTACCATAAATTGGGGCTGGTTCCATCTCTCCTCTTAGAGAGATGCTAGGTGGCTCTTGCCTTATTTTGATGACCCTGCTATGACCCTGCTATGACCCTGCTATGACAATTCACTTCTATCTCAAGATGTTCTGGCTTTCTAGACACTTTCTGAATCAGCACCTCTCATCCCTTTATGGAAATATGTAAGTCTTCATTTTTAATGATTTGTCTGGAGCCAGAAAATCACTTATTCCCAAATACTTAAAATTTTTTATTCCATGGGTCCTTAGAGAAATGGGACTATTGGTGGCTTGTCTAGCTACTGGTTATGTAGCTCAGCTGTCACCATTTTCCTTGACAATGGTAACCAGCTAGACCACACTATGAATGCATTAGTTTGCATTAGTTAGCCATTGCCACAAAAATGCTGTAGTTTACAACAACAAGCATTTGGTTTTCTCACTGATTTGTCCTACTCATTTATTTGTAGATTTGCTGGTCTTGGCTCTACATGCCTCCATATTCTTCCAGGATCAGGGCTACCTTGTATCTATTCTTTTCATGGAAGATCATAGGAGTGCAAGGAGCCAAACCAAATCACCAAACACATGGATGGCCTTGACTTCAGTCGTGTGTACCAACCTTCCATTGGCTAAAGCAAGTCATATAGAAAAATCTCAAAATTAAGAGGGGAAGGGGGAAAGGGACAGTGGAGGATGAAACAATATATATATGTGAGAGGGATATTCTCTTCTTATTCTAATATGTTGTAAGGTCACATGAGTAAAGGCATAAATGAGAACAATAATCCAACCCACCGAAAACCCCGCTATGTATTATATAATACAAAGTCTAAACAGAAGATCACAAAGAAGTACTCAGAGTAAATATAAAACACTTGTATCTTTTGCTGCTGAGTAGCAACCTTCAACTTGATTTCACATTATTAATTTGGGTTATAAACTATCACTAAGAATATAAAAATCAATAGATTTCCTGGTTTACTTTAGAGGGAAGGTGTGTTCAAATGAGATTATATCCCCAGATAATCTAGACAATGACAAGTAAAACATATTCTCTGGCTATGCTGATGATGGATTGGAGGAAATAATCTAAAATGTAGCATGATGAATTTGGGGGTCTAACAAATGACAGTAAGTTGGGGGGGTATGGTGGAAAGAGCTCAAATTCGAAATTAGACAAATATGGTTTTGAATTCTGGCCCTACGGTCAGCTTTTAGCAACTTGCTTAGATTTTCTGAGACTCATGTCTTTGCCTGTAAGATGAGGATAGTATTGTCTCTGAGATATTGTTGTGAGGATCTTTGAACAGGTATATAAAGTGCCTAACATAATATCTGATATTTGCCATGCAAGAGGTTGCAGCTATCATTCTGAAAGCATTTATAAGAAACTCTAAGGAGTATTTCAGACATTCCTGGATGTCTTTTAAAACAATTTCTTTCTTCTAAGATGGCTAAGGTATAATTTCACTTGAAAATAGGATGATATCCTCCTAGTAACTCTTCAAAATCTATGATTCAATGATTCCAAAAAGAACATTATTTGTTCATTTGAGAAAACCATTTGCCACACTGCTGCATACTTTCAAATGTGCAAATAAAGGGATCCCAGCTGGTTGCTTTATTTTCAAACAACTACAAAGGAAACAGTAGAATTTTGGCTTCTTGGAATTTTCCTTTGAAAATTTTCACAACCATGTGTGGTTGGAATCTGGCATTTATCTTTTGCTTCCACTCTGGAAATTTATACAGCTCTCTAGCATTTGGTTTGGGTCACATAACTTTTCAATTCTTGCTCATACTCTTCCACTTGTATAATTTCTTGCAGTGTGAAAAACTCCATATATCATAATGTGTCCATACAGCAAGACTTTAGGCATAGTGATTGTCCATGGATCAGAAGAACTGAAATGGCCAAATTATTTATGAATAATAAGGAAACAAAAAACTGACATAAGAGATTGCTTTATGTGAATGACCAAGACTGAATGGACAGTATGTAATCAAAATTCAATGAATTTTATAACCATTGACTTTAGAAACATAAGAAAAATATATCACACAGTTCATATACACAAAGATACACTAGTTTCCAAATGGCAAGATGAGTCCTACCAAATTTTAAAGCCTTTTAAAATTTATGTGTTATGGACCTTCAAAACCAGCTTTTTAAGATGATCTAAGTGATGAAAATTGAGGTCAGACATCTATTTCCTTGCCCTGTCAGTCCTTTATTACATCCAGGATAACTACCTTGCCTATACTTGAAGGAAAAAAGTGATTCAAGGAAGAAGTTTATATGAAAGCTAAATATCTGAAGATTTTTTTGGGGGGGCTTCAGAAAAATTCAACCTCTGCTCTATTTATTGGGACTTTTTCCTGGTTCTGTTGTCTACATCTTGACTACAGCTTTCCCAAAGCTGAATTTCACGTTCCCATCTCCTTCTAGGGCTCTCTAACTTTTGATTCCATAGGCTCCTGGTCTAATTCTGACCCTTCCTACCTTACTCCTGACATGGGCCCTTTCCCTGCCTAAAGAATCAGGATCTGCCTCTGACTTACAATTTTGTGAGTCAAAAGAATATTATTATGAGCCCAAGGTCTTATTTTTTTTTGACTTGATTGATAAAGAGCCTGATTTAAAGGACCTTCCAGCTTCAACATTTGCCGTCCATCCATCCAGCATTTATTGAACGCCAGCTGTGTGCCAGATATTCTTCTATGCCCCCAAGTACGAAGAGATTAGAAAATCAGCAATTTCAATCTGTGAGCACTGGGATCAGGCTCTGCTACCTACTAGTCGTGTCACCTCAGGCAAGTTCCTTGAACTTGGTTCTTTAGTTTCATTACCTATAAAATGATAATAATAATGCACTATGTTATAGAATTGTTTTGAAGGTTAAATAATGTATACTATATGTATTGCTTAAAGAATCCACAGTTTATTCTGTAAACAATGCCAGTCCTCTACCCTCAAACCCGTCTAATCATCACTCCTGTCCTGATCTTTTGCCTTCACTGGACTGACCACTTATCTTGATAAAACAGTTGTGGCAGTAGATATTGAAAAGCAGTCAGAAACATTGCAAAACCCATTAAAATAAAGGTTCATGATGATCTGGTTCTTGTTTGCAGAACCTTTTTTTCTTTTGACTTTGAAGGTCAGAGACAGTTATTATAGTTCTTACTTTTAAGGGTCCATTTATTACAATATATCCTGTATCAGAGCAAAAAGTGTTATATATAGGCTTATCTGGTAATAAAAAAAAGACTTGAATGGACATTTCTCCAAAGAAGACATACAAATGGCTAGCAAATATATGAAGAGAAGCTCAATATCATTAACTGTCAGGGAAATGCAAATCAAAACTACAATGATTTATCACCTCACACCTGTTAGGATGGCTAATATTAAAAAAACAAAAGGTAAGTGTTGGTGAGAATATGGAAAAATTGGAACACTTGTACACTGTTGGTTGGAATGTAAAATGGTGCAGCAGCCATGGGAAATGGTATGGAGGTTCCTTGAAAAATTAAAAAAAAGAACTACTGTATGATCTAGGAATCCCACATCTGGGTATATATCTAAAAAAATTGAAATAAGGACCTTGAAGAGACATCTGTATACTCATGTTCTTTGTAGCATAGCCAAGATATGTAAGCAACCCAACTGTCCATTGACAGATGAATGTATAAAGAAAATGTGGTATATACATACAATGGAATTATTCAGCCTTACAGAAGAAAGAAATATTGTAACAACTGAAAGAGATTATGCTAAGTGAAATAATCCAGGCACAGAAGGGTAAATACTGCATGGTTCCATTTATATGAGCTATCTATAAAAGCCAAACTTACAGAGGCAGAGAATACAATGTGATGCCAGGGATTGGCAGTGGGAGAGATGGGGAGTTGTTCAATGGATATAAAGTGTTAATTATGCTTCATGAATAAGTTTTAGAGTTCTGCTGCATAAAATAATACCTATAATTAATAATAATGTATTGTGTACTTCAAAATTTGTTAAGAGGGTATAGTAAGCATTTTTATCACAAAAATGGGACACAAGGGAATTTTGGGAGGTGCTGGATATGTTTATCACCTTGATTTTGGTGGTAGTATCACTCGTGTTTGCATATGTCCAAACTCATCTAACTGTCCACATTAAATATGTGTAGGTCTTTGTGTATCAATTGTGTCTCATTGAAGCTGTTAAAAGTTTTGGTTTCATTTGACAATGAAGGCTCTTTAGAAAGGCTGATTTCTGCTTATAGGACTTAGAATACACTTTGGGCTGCATACTGTGTCTTTATGTGAGTAGTCCTCATATTTACAATTCTTTGCCTTATGTTTATGCAATCTTACAACACATTCAGAAAGCATTTTAACAGTGGTAAACTAATATGTGGCTCAGGAGTGCAGAGCTTTAGTAGAATCAAAGGGTTTATATTATTAATCAAGGTAAGTCTTCATGATCCAGATGTATCACATTTACATATACTATGCAGCAAACCATTATTTTATTTCTTAACTTATTAAAATGACAGGTATTACCTTGTTACCACAAACTGGGCACTCAGAATGCACATACAGAAGACACTTTCTGTCTTAAGGAACTGATGATTTAATGGAAAAGATAGACCAGAAAATAAATGCTCATGAAACAATGATAACAGTAGGAAAGCTATACATGGACATTAAAGAAGAACTGAGAAGGGATAAGAGAATGTACACGTGTTGCAGTACTTTATGGTCATTGATTTTTCTTCTTTGGTTTATTAGAAGTTGTATAAATTATATTCTGTGGACAGATATAATATTACAGCTAAGTAAATGTTTGGAGTTTGCTTTTTAAAATGAGAAAGCTAATCAAAATTGATTTCTCACATTATTAAAAAAAAGTCATGAGAAAAAGTATACATTGTCAATTGGTTGTTATTTCTACCTTGTAGCAAATGAAAGATTTGATTTATTTTTCTTAAATTACTGATTTTTTGGCTTGGTTGTTTTGTTCTTTTGATGCTGTGCACGTACAACCATGGAGAGTTGTAGCTGGTAGTATGAAATAGTTTGAGGTGCTGTGTGCTTGGGATGTTTCACTGGAAAAAGGTTTGGGACATAGGGAGAAAAAGACCACAAGAATGGGAGGAGCCATCTTGTATTCATAGTTTTACGAGAAATCAGAGCTCTTAAGTGATAAACAACCACCAAGTAATTAAAGAAGGGAAAACATGATTTTCACTAAACCATGAATTGTGTGAGTCTCCTCTATTTTTCCTTTCTTGCCAATTCCATTTGGTGTGATTGTGAAACTCTGTTAATAAGCATTGTAAGTCCTTTCATTTCAGAAGGTCATTTTGGTCACCCAATAAATGTTTCATGTAGGACTAAGTGATATGATTTGAGTTTCTTTTTCTTTCCCTAAAACAATTAGTTTGCTAAACTCTTAAAATATGTTACCAAAATTTAATTCTGTCTATTTAACACTTTATCCTATAACCTGGGCATTTATTCACTTCATATGGAGAAGTAGCTCTCTTCATCTGAACACTTCTGCATCTAAAGTCCATAATATGGTATTTGATGTAGGAAATTTAAAGAAGGATGAGTCACAATCCCTGCATATAAGTAGCTTTCCACCTAAAAAAGAAGACATTGAATGCAACAATATGTAAAATACAGATAATATTTGACAAAGGCTATGATTTATTCATTTGTTAAACAAAAAGTATTTTATGCATCTACCATGTTCTGAGCAATATGTGAGATACTGGGGATAGAATCATGAAAAAGGCAGGGACATTATGTGGCCTAATAGTTGGTGGGAATGACAGATATTTACTAAGAAATAAAGAGCCTTCACCATGGGCCAGACATGTAAGAATGAAAGATAGAAGACCCCGACATGAGGTGCTGATAACTTAATGAAGAAGATGGACCAGAAAATAAGCAAGGATTATACATTATGATAAACTCACTAATAGAGGTGTAGATAGGACTTTACAAAAGGACAAAGAAAGTGCAGCCGTCATCCTATTTTCTTATCATAGATTCCTTTACTTTGTTTTATTACATGCTGTATAAACATAGGCAACATTTTATAGCACAGCTAATATACCTGCTTGGTGAGTGACTTATTATATGTTGAATGTCACAGAGTGAAACAAAAATGTAGAGGGAGAAAATATTAATTCTCTTTGGTGTTTTCAGGGATGGCTTTATGAAAGAGATATCATCTCAGGTGAGTTCTTTATGAAGGATTGGTAGTATCTAGGAGAGGAGGATTCCAGAGTGAGGTGTGAGCTTATGTACACAAGCAGGAAAGTATAGGAATTTCGCATACACTAAATAGACGCTTCCTCTGACACATGAGGAAGTGTCAGACACCCAGAAAAAAGGCAGGGTGTCAAAGCACAGGGAAACTGGGGTAAAGTTAACTTTTAACAGCTTTCCAGATTTGCCTATAGCTATGTATAATGTTTGTCCATTCAGTCCCAAAATTTCTGTTGAAAAATTAAATACCATGTACTCTATTAAATATTAATGAGTCAAGAGAGTGAGAAATTTAAAATAGTGTAAGACCACAGGAAGGCAGATATATTAACAACTCATCATAATGTAAGCAGTGTAAATAAGCCCTGAAATAAAGGACATGCAATGTGTACAGAGAGAAGTAACTAATTTTTAATAGAGTACTTTAGACAGGATGTGTGGACAATGTGCCTCTAGAGCCTGCAGCCTATGATGCGTTTGGGGTATAATCATAGTTCTTTATAGCTTATCTTAGATGGAGTTCCCTGAAGCCACATTTTGAAATGGAAAGTTGATGCAGAAGATTGATAGGATGATACTTTTGAAAGAAAGAGAAGATAAAGAGAAAGAAAGAGAAACCAACCTGTAATGCAGGTGGTTAGAGGACTCGTGTGCTAAATTGAGGTAATTGCGCCGGGCCTTCATATCTTTGCATCAGTTAGCCATTGGCAGCAGGGAACCCAGGGAGAGTTATAACCTTGGGGAAGGCAGTTTCCTGCAGCTAGAGGCAGTTCCCAGCAACGGACACAGGGGGCGCTGTCAGCAATGTTTAATCCTAGACGAGGCTAACCTGGTAGGTGGAAACCCAATTCCACGCTAAGCAGTTTCCTGTTAGTTTTTCCACTGTAGGCTGCAGAAAGCCATAGAAAGGTTTGAGAAGAGGAGGTGGCATACGTTGATTTTAGTTTTAGAAATTTATTTCTGGTGGTAATGTAATGGGTAATTTGGTGGGGTGATAGATGCTGACAAGTGAAACCACTTCAGAGGCTACTGTGATAGTTAAGGCCCAATTCAAACCTATGAGAAGTTTCCCCAAATCTCCCTAACCAGAACAATCATTCTCTCTACCTTTCTCTCGTAACTCTCTGTTTTATGTTTCTTTTAGTCCCAACCTGATTCATGCCATCAGCAGTTGATGCTGCGTATGTCTTGCTGCAGTCTGTGAACTCCTTTGAAGCAGTAGCCACACACTCTCATCTGTGTCTCCCAAAGGACTAGCATTAGACCGTGAATAAAATGGGCATTTGATAAAGATATTTTGAATTAAACATTCCATTTTCTTCTAGGGAAGAAAGGGTGGGCTTCTATTAATAAAATTCAGTCAGTAGCAGTGGAAGTGAAGCGAATGTCACTGAGGAGGTGGAAAAGTGAAGAACCGCTTTTGTCTATGGCATAACTTTCATAACATAGAAATTATTTGTGCATTAGATACACTGAAACACAGCTAGTAGAGTCCATTTATATTTGTGTATTTATTTGGTACATTTTCCTGGGCCATATCTTATAATACTTTCCCTCTTTATATAAGTTTCTCAGAGTTTGTTTTTCCAATTTACACTTCAAAGAGAAAACATAATTTGAAAGTTGTTTCTACCCTTTAATGATGTTTAATAACATGCCTGCCTAAGGCATTAAAGTTCAGGTAACATTTCTGTCTTAGCAAAACCTTGATTTTTTGTAAGACGCCTTTCTGTCTGTACTCTAATTGAATGCCCCCAATTCCTTTGCCAACTCTGTCAAGGTCGTATGGCCCCAGAAGGCTGTCAAGACTTCCAGAAAGTTGAGAGTAAAAGTATTTTCCTGTCTCAGGGTACAATTTGGTCAAGAGAAGACATGCCAAAAAATTGCTTCCACAGCATATTTTAATTTTCATATGCTATGTCTTCTCTTGACCAAATTGTACCCTGAAACAGGAAAATACTTTTACTCTCAAGAAAGCCTTTGATTCAAATGGGTGAAGTTTTCCAAAGCTGAGAGGGAGGACATTTTATCTGTGAAAAAAATTATATCGTGGTGGCAGAAGCATGGAATGTGGCATCAGAAAATACAGAGTGACAAGCTGTGTGGTCACAGGCAGCTCAATGTCCCTAAGTTTTATTCTTCTCTCCATAATATTGAAATAACATTATTTCCTATTGTAACCAACTTACAGGGAAAATATAAGGATATAATTAAGTGGAAGTGGTTTCTACATTATAAAATGCTGTGTAAGTCTTAGTTTGTATAAGGCTTCTTCTCCAAATGTTTTTGTTTCAAAACAACCTGTGATTAGAAAAACAGACAAATGTTAGAATACATTGTGTTTGGTCTTTAGTTAGTTATGATAGACAAATGTATTAAGTGCTTACCCTCTACCAGCCACTGTGCTGAGAATTATCTCATTTAATTCTTCCAGTAACCCTGTGATGAAGAGAAAAATCATTTTGCCTATTTTACAGACAGATGTGGGAACTGAAGTATATAGAGTGAAATAAAATGACTTTTAAAGATCTGTTCTGTGACAGACAATATCTATATGACTAGAGCCTAAATTGCTAATGTTTACCAATATGCTATATTAGTACATGCATATGGAAAGCAGTGGTGAAAGGGTTAACTTACGAGCATGTGCTGTGCTGTGTATGTCTGTGCATGTTTTTTACACATATAGGGATTCATAAATAAATATCTACAACAGGGAAACTTGTAGTAGCAGAAGAGAATGCTGTTACTGACATTGAAGATTGAAGGTATATGTGTGTAACTAAAGATGATAAGCATCTAGACTAACCTTTTTTCATTTAAAGTACTTAATTTTGGAAATCATCTTTTCTTTCTTTTTTTTTTTGAGACAAGAGTCTTGCTCTGTTACTCTGGCTAGAGTGCAGTAGCATCAACACAACTCACTGCAACCTCAGACTCCTGGGCTCAAATGATCCTCCTGCCTCAGCCTCCCAGAGCCCCAGGATCATAGGCATGAGCCACTATGGCCAGCTGGAAATCATCTTCTACATATAAAACAGCATGCTCAATATTCTAAATCAGTGCTATTTCATAGAAACATAGTGTGAGTCACATATGTAATTTTAAATTTTCTGATAGCCACATTAAAAGAGTAATAAGAATCAGGTGAAATTAATAACAGTAGTAGGTATAGCAAATGATTTTAATCCCTATTTGCCTTGCAGACCTGAGAAAAAAAATTCATACACAAATTAAATCACTGTCTTATTTTACAAAATCAAAGTTGACTTTTCAATTTTAAAAGTCTCTGCTTTTAATATTGATGGGCTGCTTTGGTAAACTACACTTGTAGATCATTAGCCTTGTGATGGGAGGCTCTCATTTCTGAGATGGTTGTATTTCATATACAATCCCTGATGAAAAAATGATCAGTTTCTTTTCAAATTTTTTTACACTATATTTGTATCCAACCCATGACTGTGTTCCCTTTATTCTAGTCATTTGCTAGATTCTAAAGCAAAGTGGTAACTAATTATTTAAATTCAGCAAATGTATATTGATTGCCTGCTTTATGCTATCTATAGATATAATTATGAAATGATTCTTTACATGTGGAGCTAATAGTCTAGGAAATGTAGACAAATACACAAATATATAACAAAATGTAATAAGTGATTTGTTTTTCTGATGTTATACAAAGAGTATATGGACATTTTTTTCTCAAAACCCTTACTTGTTTCAAACCTACTACATAAGAGAGTAAGACACAGCTGGTTAGAGGATAGAGAAAATGGTAGCCATTGCCTGAAAGGAATGAAGTTTGATGCTTTGTTGAATGATAAATCAATAAATGTTTAGAATCTTCTGTAAACTTCTAATTTAGGAATGTTTTCTGTTTTTAAAATATTTAAAACTCAAAAGTGATACATGCAGTGTATATTAAATACTATTTTATTATCAACATTTAAACTTGTTACTCAGTAGATGAGTATTAGAGCTTTTTAAAAAATATGCTCAATTTTGTTTTTGCTAGGAACCATTCAAACACCATTTCTATTTGGAGATAATTCTTCATTATTTGGGGCCTGGAAGTCAAATAGTCTATTCCTTCCCATAGTCTTGGGCAGCCAGAGTTTGGGGATATGACTGAGGTTCAGCCTTAGTCCAGTGGCTCCGTAGACAATGTCTAGTAGTGGTGGCACCAATGGCAGCATCCTAAACAGACTGTTTCTGGATTGTGACTTTGGCTCTTTTCTTGGCTGCCGTGTCACTCTTGCTATTTTCTGAGCCAGATTCTCCAGCATTCCTGTTCATGCTGTGAACTACTAGTCTGCCAATTAATTTGATTTTGGAATCAATTGGCCAAAGTCAGTTTTAGGCATTCACAATCAAGGATCTGACTTTTATAGCAATTGGCACCAGGAAGTGGGTCAATGGCCTGAAAGCCTCAGGGAGATGAGAATCTATCTCTGGTTAAACTGGGATTGAAGGCAGTGACAAATCCAGTTAATGCTCAGTAAGTATCTGATAGCCTATGACATGCAATGACAAAACAACTATTTACCACCTGTGGTTACCATTAATGAGGTATCCATTAAAAGCAAATCTTTGAGGCATCACATTGATGTAATACTAGAACAGAATTAAAGTCATATAATTTCAAAGATGCAGGGAAGAATGTTTGCTTCTAATGGAAATAAGTAAAGATAGAGAAGGAACAGGTCAAAGCTCAACATTCTTGGCTCAAGGTATGAACTAAAACTTGGGAACTTTCTATGAATATGCTAAAATAATTGTCTTTTACAGCTGCAGTGTTGAAAATCAAATGCAAAATTTGAAAATGCAGATTGTCAAATACGTTCATTCTAGTTAAGAGACATGCCAAGTCTCCCATATGAAAATGGATTTTAATAAAGGATAAGAAAATATGAATAGTGTACATTAGATGATATCAAAAGATACAAAGACCTTAATGTACCTTGATCCCAAACTCTTAGTGGCCTCCCTTGCCAGCTGTAGCTATCCCAACTTCCACGTCTGATGAGGCTGTTTCACCCTTGATTTAAAGATGATGAAGTCACTTTTTTTGTGACAGGGTCTCTCTCTGATCATAGCTCACTATAACCTGAAACTCCCAGGCTCATGAGATCTTCCAGCCTCAGTCTCTTGAGTAGCTGGGACTACAGGTATACCACCATGCCCAGCTTATTTATTTATTTATTTATTTTGTAGAGATAGGGTCTAGCTATGTTGCTCAGGCTGGTTTTGAACTCTTGGCCTCGAGTGATCTCCTGGCCTCAAGTGATCCTCCTGCCTCTCGGATCTTTTTGGAGAAAATTTCATGTTAAGAAAAGCCAATTGTTTTGAAGACTTACCTGTACCTCAATGTCTTCAAACTTATTACTAGAATTGGGGAATGGACGATAAATGGAGGCCAGATTCAAAGTTAAACCTAAGTGGAGAAGATTTCATACCAAATAAATAAAAAAGAATTGGAAAATTCTTTTAAAAAAATTTGGCAGCGATGTGTGAGAAGCTATTCAGAGATACTAAGAAAGGAAGAACAGTACATCAGATTGAATTTAACAATCAGTTCAATCAGAATGTTTTCTTAGCTGACTGGCAAAAATCAGAGTTAATATGTAGCCTGTGCTAAGTCAAATTGTGATGCCAAAAATTCCTCGACATACATAGTGTATAGGAAAGTATCCAAAGGTTATGAGTGATAGAATTGCTGGAATAAATCGATCATTTGTGATCCTTTCACCTATCCTAATAATGTCTTCTGAGAGGGTTCAGAAGGTCAGCTCTTCACCAAGGACTTGATAAATATATTGGTCAGAGGAGTGCCAAATTCTCTGAAAAGCCCTGCAGTGTTTCAGATGTTGGAAGGAGACTCTTCATTTGAAATTAGTTCCTTGATATCAATGGAGTGGAAAGATCCTAGGGTAGCAGAAATAACATTACAGTATTTCACAACCAGGGAAAAAGTAGATGTGGCTACCATCAAAGGCAATCAGAAGGGCCTTGCTTCAGTGTCATTGGTGGTGGCCTAAGAGTGCATAGGACTGAGTATGACTGAACTTTGGGATGCCCAGGACCCTGCTAGGTCCTGAGAATGAAATTTCCAGATCTATATCCTTCACCGACCCCAAACTCCTAGAGTAAATTTATAGTTAAGAAAGGATGCTTCAGCGCTACCACAGGTATCTACTGTGACTCTTCATTCTAGTCTTCCTCTAAGAAGTCTGTGGTCATTTACCAAATAATTATGCACTAGGGAGTAGGAAGTACCTAAAGTTTTCATAGGCTATTGGATGCTGGCGTGGAGCAAACAATAATCCCTGGGCCAAAGCATGACTGTATTCCATTGATGACCATAGGTTTTAGGACAATCAGGTGATAAATGAAATTGTGACCCATGCCCTCTTATTGATAGAATCACTGTTATCTCAGCTACAATCTTTTTTTTTTTCAGCATATTACGGGGGTACAAATGTCTAGGTTACATATACTGCGTTTGCACCACCCGAGTCAGAACTTCAAGCATGTCACCCCCTAGATGGTGCGCACCACACCCATTAGGTGTGTATATACCCATCCCCCCTTCCCCCTCCCACATGCCTGACACCCAGTGAATGTTACTACTGCATGTGCACATACGTGTTGATCAGTCAATACCAATTTGATGGTGAGTACATGTGGTGCTTGTTTTTCCACTCTTGTGATACTTGACTTAGTAGAATGGGCTCCAGCTCTATCCAGGATAATACAAAAGGTGCTAGATCACCATTGTTTTTTGTGGCTGAGTAGAACTCCATGGTATACATATACCACATTTTATTAATCCACTCATGTACTGATGGGCACTTGGGTTGTTTCCACATCTTTGCAATTGTGAATTGTGTTGATCAGCTACGTTCTTTAGTTGTCATTTACTTCATATCACTTGAAAAACAGGAAAATTGGGAGGGTGTGAGCCACAGGGATTGATCTTATTCATCAAGGGTGAATAGAATTTCTGCCATCCTGTGGGATCTGGAGAAGTGTGGATGGAAGTCAAGTGACCTCTTAGGGTCTCTTCCCATGCCACCATGTCTCTAGTAAAAGTTGATAGAAGACAAATGCAACATTATACATTTCAGATAACTAAGGGTTAAGCTCCCTTAGAAATACAAATGTGTGTTTCCAATTGGAAAAGAAGCTCTAACCAGTGCTGCCTGATTAAGACCATTGGAGCTTCTGGACTTGGAGCAATTTGGTAATTTATCAGCTTATGGATTGCCTCCTGTTGGAAAGGAGTAAATGTATTTTGAGTTGGAAGAGGAGTATTTGAATTAAGTAGGGTAGTAACTTTTTTTGAAGGAAAGGTAAGAATAGAAAGAAGGGAACACATGAGTAATGGGCAAACCAAGGAGTAGATATCTGTTATTCTATTAATTATTAAAAATTTTTTCTGTTGGGGGGAATCCCCAATGTGTGGAACTTAGTGGAAAGCAGAGCTCCTTTGCCAACTAAGAAAGTCTTATAGAGACAAATATTTTCTTTCTTTACTTCTTGGCAGTGAGAGCATTGGCATGTGATCAATGCTTGGTTGCTCCCCTGGGGACAATGCATCTTGAGGAAGTGACCCAGGGACATGCAATAATTTTATGTCTCTTGCCTCACAGAAGCCCTTTGTGTGCCAAGGACAGATGGGGGTTTTCCAGGCACTATCTACAGAGAATAAAACTCTGATCTCCAGGGAGATGTGAGGGGGGTGATAGTTATCTGGCCATATGAGATCAGGATAATTTCTTTTCCATTTATCCTATTCTCAACCCTGAGCCTTACCCCTTTATCCTTCTACCAAATCTGGTGCCTTCAAGCCGCTTGGGAATTCTGCAGTGTGAATCAACTCGATTCTCTTGTGTATACCAAAGTGCAGGTAACTACACTTAGAGTTATAGTTCTCTCACTTAGTAGTTGCTCTTTTATACTTTTCACCTTCCAAAACTTGGTTGAAATGCTTCATCCACTGAGGTCTCCTGTAGGCTTCATCCTTTTGACTTGATACACTTTTCGTTTCTTTGATGCAATTTTGGAAGAGCTTCAGGAGGCAGAGGTGACAGGTAAACTTGTCAACATGCCAAGTTTAACATTGCCACTTCACAAACCATCCTCTTTCAGTGGTTAGGATAAGCATGGCAGGATGACCAGGTTGTTAACATGTGTCCATAAGCTGACTGTGAATAATATCACTGTTCTCTAAAGCACGGGCCCGCAGCATATGTAAACAGTTGCACTGCTGATGATGGTACAACAGCTCCCTTCTTTTTCTTTTTCTCTTTTTTAGTGT
Organism: Lemur catta; assembly: GCF_020740605.2. NCBI lineage: Eukaryota > Metazoa > Chordata > Mammalia > Primates > Lemuridae > Lemur > Lemur catta. The sequence continues at coordinate 78,702,844 of NC_059136.1, read as the reverse complement.
AAGATGTCAGGATCCCAAGGGATATTTTTGCATCAGAGTTTGATTGACTACTGTCAATGTCTGCTCCAATTTTTATTTCTAATTTAGACAATATTATAAGAAAATCCAGCATATGGACATGCCAAAAGTTTCATAGGAAAAACTAATTGGGTTTTTATATTTGCTTTAACCTTCTCAGTTAAAGTACTTTTGCAGACTGTTTTTTTCCCTAGTAAAATTAAAAGAATTTAGAGTTCTTCCATATGGTTCAGGTTGAAAGTATATGTGCTAACCCTTTCTTTCTAGTGTATCTAAAAATCAAAGAACCTCAAAAATTATACTGGATCTGAAGATCAGATATTTTCATGCTGAGATTAGGACTTAAGGTTGTTTCCAAATACCACTACTCGGGTTGAATTTATGGCCTTTTGATGCCCTGGACTGTTTCCTTTTGAGGACTCTGCCCAAGACTCTGATCTTTCTATAGTTGGCCTATGAGATTTGAAAGGGAAAAGCTTCAGTAAAACATAGAGACAGTGCCTGTAGTCAAGGGATACGACCTCAGGCAGCAGAAGGGGGGAAAAAAAGACCATGTCAATTTCTATTTCCAAGAAAAGCTGGTTGCTGTTTTGATAACAGTAATGTCCCTTTAGTTCAAAGGTACCAGCTATCAAAACAAGTTGCAGTCCACAGCAGACTGACTCCTTTCCATTACAGAGAAGCAGATCCTAGTGTAATCGAGTCCAAATAAAAATATATTTACAGAGAAAACTAGGCCCATGGATAAGAAGCAGAAATAAGCAAAAAGCTAAGATTTTTAAATGTTCAGGCAAAGAACATGTATATATTCATATATATCTCATATACTGTTTATATCCCTACAACTAAGAAATCATTAGAAAAATTATATTAGAAGGGCATGAAATTCTACAAGATGACACACCAGAGAGACAGAGTAGTAGAAAGTAATCATCTTTCAAAGCAAAATACAGAATCACTCTTGCTCCATTACATGTGCTAACTATTCAGCAAAGCAGTTCTGCTCTGCACTTGGTATGAGGTTTGAGCAGGAAGTATTATTGTCTGGCATTAGAGCCAGGGCAGGATCCAGCTTGAACCTCCAAGTCATTTCACAAGGAAATATGAAATTGCAGAACAATGTGGGTGGGCAATGGACTTGACCTGACTCTCATTTATTAAATAAACACAGAGTTGAGTAGTTGCACTTCTGAGAGCATTAGCCATGGCATTGCCAAGCTATACCACTTGGGGTAGAGGGAGTTTGATCCCATCATAAGTCTCCATGAGCAACCAACCCCCTCCAAGTCACCCCTCATAAATTTACAATCTAAGTAAAATCAAGTGTTCTTGCTCTGCAATGTAGATTTAAAACAAATCAGGTAGGCTTCACCTCCAAAAACCTTCTCACCACTGAGTTCCCTCTATAGAGAAATCCAGAAGCTGCCACCCCACTAAGTTTTAGTCCAGCTCCCAAGATTACCTAGTGTTGGTTCTCGCGGAAGCCAGAGCATGAGGGGCCTCCTTGATCTCCAGTCCTCTTGTACCGTTGTTACATTTGCTGGCAGCGGGAACAGGTCAAGAAAACCGTATTGTTTGTGTAGTATAAAAGATGACTTCTTAAAGACGTGCAGACAGCAAAACCCATGCTTAAGCAATTGTAAAAACAAGAAACACCTGAAAACAATTAGTAATCTATTTATACATGTAAAAACTGGAAAATGATTTCTTAGTGTATGGACTGGAGAGCTCTCTGAAAATGTTTCTTCCACAAGCTTCTTGGCAAGCAGGGGGACATTCTGCTTCTAGGCAGAAATGAAGCCATGTGGGGGGCGGGGGGTGGCGAGGACTTGCAAGTGCGTGGAGTGGGTGCTCCAATGATGGGGTTACCCATTTTAAATCAAGTGCATCTTTCCAAAATGTACCGGATAGAAAATAACAAAAAGAGTACCACACAATTTCATCACATCACACTGGTGCATTTCCTAATTATGGTATTTGTCGGTATAACCAGTGAAAATTCAATATTTGGCAGTAACTATGTTCTAAGCCTGTGAGTTTCCAGTCAATGTTTGAATCAGAGAACTTGTGAGCCAAAATTCCCTCCCATGTAGATATTTGTCATCAACCTGAAAGCACTTATCATCTGATCTAATTACATGAAAGACACTCTGCTGGGTGCTGGGTGTTAGATTCAGCCACTGTATTTGAGGTGGGAAAAAATCTTAAAATCCATGAGTCTAACAGTCACCTTTGCCCTGGAAAGCCTTAGAGACTGTCTTCTTCAGGATACATCCATGCTATCAGAGCGATAACCACTGCTATAAATAGAACATCTAAAACAAAAATAAAATATATACAAGCAATTAGTATAGCATGGATGTGCTAGAGGCTGAAAGATATCAAGAAAGCTGTGAGCTCAGATGAGGGAGACAACCAGGACTGGGTTTTTTTTTTTATTTCACTCAAAATATTTTTTCTCTAGCCACAATGTGGCAACCAGTTTCATAGCTTTCTATCCTCACAGTATGCAATTTTTTGGAGTCTGGATTTTTTTTAATGGCAACTGGGGCTATTGGGCTACATTTTCATTAGCTGTCACTTGAAAAAAACTTCTGACCAGATGCAACTGGAGTGTTTTTGTGTATGAGGCGTTCTATGATTTTTAAGCCTTGTCTGCCATTTCAATTTAAACTGTTGAGTGGACATTGCTGCTTGCAGAAGGTGGAAGTTGGCCTAAAAGACAACAGGGATGGAATGGACAATTTTTGTGAGAATCAAGCAATTCTCTGAAGTTGGGGATAATATTTAAGAAATGATGGTTTACATAGTCTGGACAAGTGTTAGGAGAACCCAGGATGTGCTCATGATGTCCCTGAGGATGGACATTTTCATGACGCAAACAGTGAAGAGAACTCCCCTTGGAAGAAGAAAAGATGAAAGAATTTTGTCTAGCTTCCAAATGGAAATGGAAACCCCCTAAAAGTGAAAAATAAAGAGGGAGGCCAAGGGAAGTTCTTCAACTAAAATGCTTTGGCCTTCTCAATCCATGAGCCATGCTGCTCCAGGGGATGTGTTCCACCATAAATTTTATGAAGAGACCCTGTGATCTGGCATCTCGAGTTGGCATACAATTGAACCCACTTACAGGATCTTAATCTTCTCTGCCAAGGGAATCATCATCTGAATGGGAAAACCTTTACAAAATTTTCCCTTCATCTTACAAGAATGACTAATTTTAGTTGTATCACAAGGAAGCATTTTGTTCCAAACACAGTTCCTAGAAATAGCGGGGCATTCCTGTCCAACAGATGAAAACCTTCCTCGTAAGAACCAAACCAGCATGCTCTGGCAACTTGTCAATGAATCCAAATTGCCTGCTTTCAAGAAGATTGGAAGAAGATGGGGCTTCTAAAAGAATGGATAATTCCCAGATCTTTGTGTGGGTTATCTGGATTGTGGAATATTCACAGCAAAATTTTAATCCCACGAGATCTCTTCCTCATCACTCTTGGACCCCTCCTTTCTTGCTGTTCTTACTTGTTAAATAAAAGCAAATTTTATCATCAGGCTAAACAAAGCTTAATGGTTCATTTAAATCTATGATATAATTGTAATTTAATGTAAAATGCAATTTTGGGATTATATAGTTATGAATATATAATGTGCCAGTAAATTTTTAAAAATTTAAATAAAAGTTAAAAATTTAAATTTAAATTTTAAGAATGCATGGCATATTGGGAAGTTCAATGAACTGAATTTGGAAGACTGGGTCCAGTTATGGCTTTTCTCATAACTAATTTATATCAATAGTCTCATTTGTCCATCTGTATGATGAAAGAATTGACCTAATTAATGTGTAAGTTTTTTTCCAGGCCTAAAATTTTTTGATTCTGAATATAACATGTTCTTTCCATTCGTATCAGAAATAGTCAGCAATATAAGGTAGTGTTTTCTAAGTGCTGAGTGAGTGTATTAGATAAGGGCAGAGAGGTCAATTGTAGTCAGCATGGGAAGATAGGTTCATGGAGCTTTTCTGAGCTGAACCAGGACTTGAAAAGTGGCCAGGAACATGATGGCTGAATTGAGTGTTACAGCATTGAGATGTGGCATGGAGGAAGGAAAGCTCCAGATGTGTTGAGACATTAGGAAGTAGACCAACTGGTGCCATGGGGAGTTCCTTTAGCAGAGGCTAGCATGAAGTTTAGAAACCAAATTACGGACAGTCTATGGTGCCTGGATATACAGAATTTACGCTAAAAAATAACACACAACTTTTCTGGTGCTGGAGAGGGAGTTGGGTAAATGGGGGAATTTTGGAAAAGGGAAAGATGTTACTCCCTTCCCATTATCAGTTTCTGTTTTCTTTCAAAAGCATGGGCACCTAAGAGTTGAGTTTGTATTCCATGTTAGAACATAGCACTGGGGCAAGATCCTAGAATCTCTTAGATTTCTATACTAGCTAGAGTTTCCTAATTTTATTGTTTAGTTCAATTTTTCTGATTAATTAGAAGTTCATCCGGGAATTTGTTTCTTGTGTCACAGGTTACTTACTTAGAAGTTATTTATTTTTCAAGCATTTTATGTATGCTGTGCTTATGAGCTTGGGCTGAGTTCTGGGAATAAACAGATACGTCCTTCACTTTCTGGAATTTGTAGTCTCTCTCCATCTACTTCTTTGGCTGAGTGATTTTTCAGAACTTGTAGTTTTGTATGTATTTTGCATATTTTCTTGGCCATGGTAAATAAAAAAAAAAAAGCAACTCTACAGTGTACATCCACATACTTTAACAGTTATCAGAAATTCTTGTTTCCCTCAGAGAATAGTTTGCACTCAATACCATTCCATATCGCTTGTGTTACCATGTTCAGAATGATAAAGTCCAAGTATGTTAACTTAATTAGTCATTTTTAAATTTAAATCATTTATATGCATTACTCTCCCTGGAATATGCAGTTCTTATCTTTAGAAAATCCAGTGGTTTCTGTGGGGGGAAAAGATAAGGGAGTGAACAGATATGATGGAGAAAATAAAGGAGATGATAAGTTGGGTTCCATTCAATGAAGAAAGTGAATATAGATCCACTAATTTCTATTGTCTTTTCAAGACTTGTAATTTACCCTCAAAAAAGGTAAAAATTCTTTAGTAGTCTTTTTGTGATTTAATTCCTGTTGCAAGCTACTCCATGATTTTTATTTTAAACTGATTTAAATTGTATAAAATGTGAGGCAACTTGGGATTCTCACAATGTGATGTATTTGTTCTTAGGGATGGTCTGGGTATCACACTTTTTAGTAGACCACAAAAGAAAGGTTATACTTTTCTTAATTTAGAGATTTTTAACATTTTAAGATATTTAAAAGCCATTATAAAACTTAGTATGGTGTCTATATTAGGGTAGTGTGGCAGAAATTTTTTTGCACTAAGAGTCCCTTGACTACATAAGTACTCACAATTCCAGACCTAGAAATCATTATGAAGTTTTGCCAAGCGGAGACTTTTCATGTTTTAAAGGCTACTTTGAAGCCTGTCTTCTTCTGGGGTCCATACAAAACCTTGGGAGATGATCCAGTATATCTTTGTGATCAGTGCTTTTAACCAGATTTTATTTACTTATTGGACTTGCTGACTTTATCTGATTATCAGGGAACTCTATGAGTCACACTTAAGATGAACAATAATACCAGATAGTTAGATTGAGCTAGCTGGGTCAGGGAATTGTTAGTGCTAGGCAACTTCTTCCTATGTGGGCAAACTATGCCTTGTGTCCTAACTTAAACTGCCCCATATCTCCACGTTGCCATGGACTTCCTGGTTATTCCAACACTATGTCTTGCCAGGGCTCAGTAGTGGTTCCTACTTTTGACCTTTTTCTCCTTTCTCTTCTTAATACAAATCTATCATCACTGTGCATTATGTATTGTTAATTATCTGAGTCTATTGGAAAACTGAAATATGAACATATACTTTGTCTCCTCTGGAAACCTTCCCTGGCCCACCAGCTAGGTCAGATTCCTCCTGTTATATGATCTCCTTGCTCTTTGTGCTTCTGCATCACCCTTTTCCCAGGTATGATTGAGTATTTATGTAAGTACTTGTTTAACATACGTTTTTCCTACTGTAGTGTATGCTCTAAGAAGGAAGGGGCACCACATTGTCCACCATTATATGCCCATTCCCTAACACAATGCCTGGTACATACAGGAGGACCTTAATCATTGCACAAAATGACTGAGTAGAACTTCTGCTAGATTTTATATGACAGTGGACACTCAATAAGTGCTGAGTTGAATAATGTCTCAATTCAGTCTATAATTTTTCTCAAGGAAGTGTTTGAGAAATAGTGGTGGGAATTCCAGTCACAGCAACAGTTCAGCGGCGGAAATAATGCCCGCTCAGCATTTGTATAAAGCTGTTCCTAGTTTCTAATAATGATATGGGCCCTTCCTCCCAAACGTGGTATCAGGCAAGGAGAGTTCGCAGGATTTACTTTATTCCAGACCACGTTAATTTCCCCTCACATTTGTACATTGCTAACCCCATATAGGAATGGCTGCATCTTATGGGAAATTAAAAGGATAAAAATAATCTCCCTTTGCTGTTTAAAATTCAGAATGCCTTTGGTTAAAATTAAAGTGGAAATAATAACCACAGACATAAGCCAGTTTGGGTGTGGAGCAACCGTGTGATGGGAATTGGCTGAACTCCTGAAGATGCCTCATGAGAAGGTGCTGAACACACTGCAAAATGGGTGCAGCTGGGCCAGGGTGGTGCGATGGGAGCTGCCAGAGGGGCCGTCCGGGCCTCATGTCTCCCATGTTGGTGAGTGCTCTACTCTGAGCAGCAGGATATGGGAACATTTAAGGTGCAGGCTCTGAAACCAGATCATTTGAATTCAAAGCTCACATCTGTCACTTACTCTTGGGATTTTTCTGAGAAAGTTACTTAAACTCTCTGTGCCTCATTCTCTTTATCTTCAAAACAGGGATAGTGGTGGTGCCCCCTTATAGAGTTATTGTGAAGATTACATTAGTTGGCACACAGAAAGTAGGTAGAAGAGTTTGCTAGAATGAAATGTTCAGCAAGCATTATTTTTATTATGACTAGCATAGAGTAGGGAATTTGATCACTACGCCAATGAAAAAAGCCTGGTTTTCAAATGCTCATCGTTCTGGCTAAAGAAGTTGAAAAAAGGGAATGAACTCAGGTTACTCTGTTTTTCTGAACTACTTGCATGAAATCATAATATTTGCAATCTGTCATATTCAGTTTTAATATCTCTCTTGAATAGGCAGGGGAAGTATTGATATACCCCCTCAGCAGATGAGGGAATTAAGATAGGAGAGGTTAAGTAATTTGACCAAAATGCCTGTAAGCGGTGGGTCAGGGATTAGAATTCAGTTCTCCCAAAATATTGTCCAGGACTTTTGTATTACTATTTGGCTACTGCTCAGAGGTTGGCCTCAGATTCAAAGCTCTTAACTTTTTCTGCCTTTATTCTTTTATACATCTATTCACTCTGGTCATGCAAGTATACTTAAGAGTATCTACTGGGTGGAGAGCATTACTGGTTGAGATAATGTTCTGTATGCCGTTGACTTTTTCTGTCCATGTTTAAGAAATAGTTACTAAATTTTAGGCAATAAAGGATGTAGAAAATGAACAAGACCTTGTTCTTGACCTCAAAGAATTCATGTTACAGTGGGGAATGTAGATAGGAAATGAATGAAAATGTAGTGATATGTGTCAACACTATAGGGAAGCACATACACCAAGCGGGTAGAGCACATGGGCAGTAACCCAGCTTGAAGAAGGGAGGGGGCAGTGGTTAAAGGCATCTGGGCTGAGTTCACATCGAGTTCAGGAGTTAGCCAATATTTATACTAAAGAGCCAATGTGAAGTGACATTTTTCATATTCCAGGTACTATTCTAAGGCCTGTGCATGTGTTAATAAATAACAAAAAAATACTGCACTATTACAATGGTGGTGTAACTTTGAATATAAAAATTTAAAAATATATCTTGAATTTGTTCACTCTCTCCAGCTTCAGTGCCACTGTCACCTCTTTTGAACAATTATGTAGTGTCCCAACTGCCCACCCTTTCTGCTCTTCTCCCAGTTCAAGCCATTTCCCACACAGCAGCCAGAGTTCACTTATTAAATGATAAAATGTATGTGACTTTCCTGTTTAAAACCCTCATTGACTTATTTTTTTTTTAGAAGCCCCAAATTTTCTTCATGGCCTGTAAGAACTTGCATGAAATAGACCCACTTCCCTTATATACATTTTTATTTTGTTTTCTTTCATTTTTCTTTCTTCTTCCATTCTCTTCTTTCATCTCCTACTGCTGCCTTTTCACAAGTCACTGTACACAGGGCATGGAACATTGATGCTCTGAGAGGCTAATATGTGATTCTTAAAAAAAGAAAATGATTTCATGGTTAGATAGGTTTGGAAAATAAGGAGTTAATGAGGACAGAATTTTTTTTTTTTTTTTTTTTTTACTTTGTAGACCTTACGTATACTAAGGTCTGCAAAGTATACTAAAGATGCATTGGAAATTTTACATTATTGGAAATTTTACATTATTTTCTAATCTAATTTTATTGACTAAAAATTTTTTTTCAAGGTGATCCTCATGTGAACACATTCTTAGAATAATACTTTGGGAAATGCCCTATCCTAAACAGAAACCATATCAAAGAGATTAATCTTTTTTTTTTTTTTTTTGAGACAGAGTCTCACTCTGTTGCCTGGGCTAGAGTGCAGTGGCATCTGCCTAGTTCACAGCAACCTCAAGCTCCTGGGGTCAAGCAATCCTCCTGCCTCAGCCTCCCGAGTAGCTGGGACTACAGGCATGCGCCACCATGCCCAGCTAATTTTTTTCTATATATATATTTAACTCTCCATATAATTTCTTTCTATTTTTGGTAGAGATGGGGTCTCGCTCTTGCTCAGGCTGGTCTCGGACTCCTGACCTCAAGCTATCCGCCTGCCTCGGCCTCCCAGAGTGCTAGGATTACAGGCGTGAGCCACCATGCCCGGCCAAAGAGATTAATCTTAAATTGAGTTCAGAAGGTAGGAAAATTTATAATGGTCTAAATCTTGTATTTGGGAGAAAAGATGGAAGGAACAGAGGTAAGAAAAGTTCATGAAATCCTAAGAGATCCAGTAGAACCTTTTTACCTTTTGTATTCAATAACTAGGGTTTCTATCACATTCTCAAATTAGGTTCCAAGGATTGAAATTGACTCACTCTTTTGAGTTAATTAATTCCAATAACAATTTGTTGAGGATCTACTAGGGTGAGTCTATAATTGGAAAGCTTCCTTGGCAGAGAGCACCACCAGGATGAGGGAACTGTAAAATTTTCCTTCCTGTTTTCCAGTCAGATAGGGTGGTACCATATTGATATGAACATGGGTGGTCCTTAACACACTCCTGTGAATCAGAAATTATATTTGCCAAATGTTAATCTGTTGTATAATTCATAACAAAATATGTGTGTGTGATGAGTATCATTTTGTGGATTCTACCTGTTACAAAAGAGGGGAAAATAAAATTATAAAACTATATAGCATAAGTTCATAAGAGGAATAAAAATTATACAGATTTATGCAATATACCTAGGTCTATATTAAATGATTAAAAAAGACTAAAAGAAAACTACCAGAGGGCTGCTATGGTTTAATGCTAGGGAAGTTTAGTTCAGTTGTTGTGTTTTGCTTTTCTCTCTTAAATTTTTTGCAATTATAGGGTGTAAGGGATGACTTTTTAGGAATTTTAGGGTGTGAGGAGTGGGATGGTTATTCTAGAATAATTTCTTACCAGAAAAGCCTTTTTTTGGGAGGCCTTACTTTTCATTTTCTATTATTTTTATTGCTGTCAAACATCTCTTTCCTAGAAATGAAAGAATAAATATGAATGAAAAAAGGCCATACATTTTTGAAAGAATATGTTCAAAGAAAATGTATTGTTACAGTATATCTATTACTATTAGTAAGGAAATGAATATAACCTTAACCATGAAGCATGGACGAACCTCGTGTGCATAAAAAATCTCATGACTGGCAGCTAAAGGGCTGCAGCTACTTAAAAGAGGGTCCTAGCGCAAGTTACAAGTACTCTTGACTTTTAGGGTCCATGAAGTAGCTAAAGGAAGATACAGACTGGATTGGTAACAGAATCTTAGGAAATTTGGTTGAGCTGATGCTATCTGGCCATACATGTATGAAATAAGGACAAAGGCATCTTCTGCCTAATTGCCCATGGACAATTCAAAAGTAGACTTATATGAAGAAGAGATAAACCTCTTCTTTATCTTGCCACTATGACCTCATCATCAACTCAAGGTGTTTGTCTGGAAATATCCCATGCTGTTTGTGACTTTTGAACTGTCTATATTTTGGACATCTAATGTACATCTTGGCTATTTGATTCCTCTTCCATGCACATACAAATAGATTTCAAAAAATTCAGAGAAAGTAGGAACCATTCTTATTTGTGTTTACTCAATCTATTACTTTATAAATGGAGGGTGTAACTGGTCCCAAGCAAAGATATCTCTTGCCAGGAACAAATAGAACCCCATAAAAGCAATTTGAATAAAAAAAGTAATGTGTTGGTCCTGGGAGACAATCTTTGTACTTGCCAGGGAAATTAGTGGGAAGAGTTATAAGTAAGTCACTTAAAGCCTTTGGGCCTCATCTGTGAAATGCTGTTCTCTGCTTCTTCCACAAAGGTTCTGTAGGGTTCAAATTAGAAAATATATGCAAAACTGGTTGGTCAATTGTTAAGAGTTTTTAAATGCTTGTGTCTTGAGCATGTTCTGTTTACCATTGAAACAGAAATAGACCCTGAACAAAGGAATCAAATGCAAGTAATCTTTCCAGAAGAAGATCCCAGAAAGTTCTCATGGGAGAATGGGGAAATGAGACCAACAGGAAGTACCTTATTAAGCAGATCAGTGCTATGGACAATTGGGGCCCACTCCCACTGGTGTATAACACCCCTTAGATATGTGCTACCTGAACAGTGAGGAAGCTGGTGTAGCCTCTTCTACCACTTGTCATGGGCTGAGGCTAGACCTGGAGGTGTCAGTGTTCCAACACTTTTGGCTTGAGCATGTTGGCCTTGCACACTGGAGAGAGCCCTCAGATAGAAAGAAATGAGTACTTGCAGCAGGAAGTCGTGAGGGCATTCAGACCGGTGAGAACTGGGAAGGGTATCCCCATTATCTGCTATAATTGGTTCACTTCGTGAAACAGAAGTTGGCTGGAAAGCAAGCTTTATATCTGCTGTGTCTATAGCTGACCCCTTTACAGAATATTACACAGGGCAAAGAATGAATCCATATTTTGAGTTCATTTAGATCATTCTTTTATAGTGGTAAATAATTGGTATGCTTCTCCACATATATATGCACATACACACTTTATCTTGTAAGGACTTATTTTGGTTATCTTGAGAGATCAATTAAAAATAATGCTAAAATATTTTACTTTTATTTGAGGTGGTTATTCTTAACATACAAAAGTTAAAATGCACTGCATAGGAATCACATTCATGACTATTCCTACAGTTTGATGTTATATAAAAGTGTCTCATAAATACATCATCCTAAAATGTTTAACATTTCTTGGTATGGTTTTATATTCTAAACATATTTAAGGTAAACATTTTTTATTAAGAGCAATGATTGGCCGGGCGCGGTGGCTCACGCCTGTAATCCTAGCCCTCTGGGAGGCCGAGGCAGGTGGATCGCTCCAGGTCAGGAGTTTGAGACCAGCTTGAGCAAGACCCCGTCTCTACTAAAAATAGAAAGAAATTATCTGGCCAACTAAATATATATATAGGAAAAAAAATTAGCCGGGCATGGTGACGCATGCCTGTAGTCCCAGCTACTTGGGAGGCTGAGGCAGTAGGATCGCTTAAGTCCAGGAGTTTGAGGTTGCTGTGAGCTAGGCTGACGCCACGGCACTCACTCTAGCCTGGGCAACAAAGTGAGATTCTGTCTCAAAAAAAAAAAAAAGAAAAAAAAAAAAAAAGAGCAGTGATACACTAATGTTATTGATGCAATGTTACGTTGATCACTCTGTTTTCAATTATATTGCACATTACTGCAACAGGTTTTTGTATTTGATAGTATTGTTGGGGCAGTGGAGACATTTATTAAAACTTTTAAGCAATTGATTAAGAACTAGTAAATCTCAATCCATTTTGATAAAATAGGCAGAGAGCCTTTATATTTTTTAAAACTATCTTTTAATGTGATCATTTTTATAATGCATCGGCATGAACTAAACTAAAAAAATCTATGATGACAAGAATTTGAGGAACCATATTAATAAGGATACAGGCTTAACTTTGGTAAGAATGGCTCAAAATAACAGCCTAGACCAGATGGCAGTAACGTTTTTTTTTCACACTGCAGTCTGAATGTAAGCAGTGCAGGACTCCTTTGGCAGCTGCGTGTGTCAGGGGTCAGGCTCTTATATCTTTTTGCTCCTCCCTTCCCTAGGCAGTTTCCCTCACCCATATGGTTCAAGATGGCTTTGTTTTTGTCTAGCCAGAGGGTAAGAAGGAAGAAAAAAGGTGGACATACTTCCTCCTTTTAAAGAAATAAACCAGAAGTTGCACACATCACTTGTACTCATAACTGATGGGCAGAACGTAGTCATGGGGCCACACGTAGATGCAAAGGAAGCTGAGAAGTTGTGTTAGCCAGCTCAGGCTGCTAAAACACATTATGACAGACAGTTCTGGGGGCTGGAAGTCCAAGATCAGAGTGTCAGCGTGGGTTCCGGTGAGGGCTCTCTTCTGGGTTGCAGACTGTCAACTTCTCAGCTATCTTCAGTGAGAAGTTGGGGAAAGAGTGAGGGAGCTCTCTGGGGTCCCTTTGATTAAGGCACTAATTCCATTCATGAGGATCCACCCTCATGACCTAATTCCCTCCCAAAGGCCCCACCTCCTAACACCATCACATGGGGGGTTAGGATTTCAACATGTTAATATTGAAAGGACTCAAACAGTAAGTAAGTCCATTGCAGAAATGTAGTCTTTTTTCCTGAGTGTCAGGAGTTTGGCTGAAAATTAGGGAATTTATTTCTATGAGAAAATTGACAGCTAACATTTTCTGTCAGGGTCTCCTCATGGGTTGGACAAATATCTACGTGCATCTTTTTCTTGTACCCATAGAACATACTCCACTGTTCCTCAAGAGAGGAACCACCCATTTATTGTTTCCAGTTAAAATCCTGGATTTTTGAGTACTGCTCAGTCCTTTCTGCTATGTTTGGGGTGACTCCAGGGGACAATGACCCATAAATTAAAAGACAAACTATCTTCATCCCCTCCAACACACACCAAATATTCAATATTAAATGTTAAAGATGAACTGAATAACTGCAAGAAAAGATAAGTGTGGAAAGTGCACAGCAAGCGCTGGCCTGCAGCAATTATCCAGTCTTGCTGGGCAGGAATAGGGCCATTTCCTGCCCCAGCTGTGGCCTCCCCTCATGGGTTTGCCTCGCTGGCAGCCCTTGGTGGTATTCTCTGAGATGGTCTCTCTTTTTTTTTTTTCTTTTGAGACAGCATCTCACTCTGTTGCCCAGGCTAGAGTGCTATGGCATCAGCCTAGCTCACAGCAACCTCAAACTCCTGGGCTCAAGCGATCCTCCTGCCTCAGCCTCCCGAGTAGCTGGGACTACAGGCATGCACCACCATGCCCGGCTATTTTTTTTCTATATATATTTTTAGCTGTCCATATAATTTCTTTCTATTTTTAGTAGAGACGGGGTCTCGCTCTTGCTCAGGCTGGTCTCAAACTGCTGACCTCAAGCAATCCTCCCACTTCGGCCTCCCAGAGTGCTAGGATTACAGGCATGAGCCACCGCGCCCGGCCTGGGATAGTCTCTTTCAATTGTCCTTCCTAGTCCATGACTTTATGCTCTGGGAAGGTCTTTGCTGCTTCTCCTCACTCCCTGGCCAGGTCTGAAGTAACCGCATGGAGAGGAAGCTGCATTTAGGGTTACCCAGTTCCCACAGCTCACATCCTGCCAGGGGCAGGTTGGAGGTTTGGGTGTTGTTTTAGGTATCACAATTCCTGTCAAAACCAAACTGACTTCCAGGCTTTTGCTTCTGACCAGTATCATGTGTAAACAAGCAGAGCCAATTATGGCTTCTAGACATCGGTTTGAAGCCTGAAATCACCGATCTTTTCTTTATTTGCCTCTGAGCTCTGCCTAGGCCTCTTCTCTTTCCACTGAATATTGACTACTTTGAGTTCATCAGAAAAAAGTAGGCTTGGGTGTGAAGGCAACATTCTTCATTTCAATTTGGTCTCTGAGCCGGTTCTCATCTTGCATTGGAAAACACTTAGCAGGAAGTGCTTGAGATAAACTTCACAATGCAGTCAGAATTCCTTTTCGGGCTGTTTCTTCAGTGCCCCTTCTTATATTTGCTTACATTTGTGAGTTTCGAAATATTTAATTTTTTTTTTTTTTTTAATGCTGTGAGGTTTCAAATGACTGAACTCTCAGTCAACTTAGACTGCTGATTCAGGCCATAGCAAAATGAGTCTGCAGAACTATGTCCTCTGCAATATCTGTGTTTAGGCTGGCTAGATCTAGCCCAAGTTTATTTGTCTCTTGTGACACTTCGCTCAAGTGACAAGATGCAATCAATACATAGAAAAATTCTAAACTCTCCTGAGTGGTTTTATTTAAAATTATCTGATTTGTTAACATATGGTAAATATAGCATGGCATCGTAAGTGACAAGTTTGCCAAATGTTTTGCCACAGGTAAGCAACTGTCTCTAGCTTTCCAGCTTGCATTAACTATGTCACTGGTGTTCTCCACCTGACTATCAATTCAGTGCATGAGTACCTATTTTTGTGAAAGTATCCCATTCTTGGAACAAAACTTATATTAGTTATGGTAGAGGCTTGGCTGCTATAGCAGACATCAAAAATAATGATAGCTTAGTTAGGAGAGGACTGTACTGAGCAGTCTAGGGCTGTGTCATTTTGCTCTCCCATCCCTAAGGTAGTTGCTCTAGTCTGCATGGGGTAAGATGACCCACTCCAACATTTGCATTCCAGTGGGTGGGCTGGGAGATGCAGGAAGGGAAGGGTAGCCCCAGAAGATGAGCAGTTCATTTCTTCTTGCATCCTTTTAGCCAGACTTTTTCCTATGACCAAACCTAGCTGCAAGGAAAGCTACAAAAAGTAATATTTATTCTGTTTCACTTTTCTATTGCTGCGTTACAAAAGACTCCACAACTTAATGTGCTAAAGTAAGAATGATTTAATTGCTCATATTTTAATGAGTCAACTGGATATGTTTTTTATTTTATTTTTTTTGGCTTTAATAGTTCAGACATAATCAATTCTGCTGCTGCTATCACCTGCCAGTTGGGCTGGGCAAGAAGGACCAAAAAGCTTCTCACCTGTTGGAGCCCTTGGTGCTGTTAGCTGGGATGTCTTGATTCTCATGCATGAAGCCTCTCTTTCCACATAGCATACATCTTTCAAGGCCTCTCCATGATACCTCTTCCTCCATGAGAGGAGGCTTCATGTAGCCTGGCAGCTGGGTTCCAGGAGAGTGAAGTGGAAGCTGCCAGGCCTTTGAAGGGCTAGGCCTGGAACTGGTATAGTGTCACCTCTGCCAAATATTTTCATCAGATCAAGTCACAAGTCCAGCCCAGATTTGAGAATAGGGAAATAGACTCCATCTCTGAATGAAAGAGGAGTGGTATGGACATACATGGAGGGGAGGAAATGTAGGGGACTATCTTTGGAAACTACCTACTGTATTCTAGATGGCTATGCATGATACAAAAATCAGGGCTTTATGACCATGAAAGAGAGAAAAAGAATAGATATTAGCAAAATTCCAGCAGCCTCTGCCAGAAGGTTTCTTTCATTAGCGTTAGTTATACCTAAAATGTTCCTGCAGATTCAGAAATCATAAATTATTACAATAGAGTCTACATTTTAAATATATTTTTTATAAACACAGAGTTGAGAATTGATGAAAATTAGCACCATATTGTCTTCCACCTTACCTGAAAGATATTTATGACTATACATTTTTATAGGCATCAATTCTTGGCAGAAGATATTACTGACTATTCTTTTTTAACCTATTTCTACATTATCCATATTGAAATGTCTCTTCTAACATAATCTCACTTTCTCTTTGTTATAGAAATATTTTTAATTGTGTTATTTTTATATTGTCAGGATCTCTGGTATGCAAGTCGCTACCTGACTTTATACTTAATGTTCATAGATTTATGTGCTCTTGAGATTGGGATAGAGTTTAAATTTATTTCAATACATTAACTACAACAACAATAACAATAGTTATAATTAACATTTGTTAAGAACTCATGCTAGTCTATGATTATTTTATTTGATTCTCTCCAAGATTCTTGTGGGTTAGTTACTATTGCCATCTTCATACTATAGCTGAAGGAAGGGAGATTCCTAAAGGTTAAACAACTTGCCTAAGATTACACCTAGTAAGTAGCAAAGATGGGAATCAAATTCCAGCAACTGGCCAGAGAATATATTCTTAACTCCATGCTCTTGAACATTTTCTGTAGTCTAACCCATTTGCTGTGAGCTCATCCAACCTGTTTATTAATACCTGATGAGGAATTCTTTACTTTCTCAAGGCAATGAATTTCATTTTTTGAGTTTCATGACATATAGAAAAAAATTAGCATTAAAAAATGATCCAGTCTCCCTGCAATCATGCATTGGTTGTAGCCAAACTATTTGTGGTCATAAAAAAAAAATGTCTTGCCTGTGTTTTATGTGACAGACCTCCAAATATTTGATCACAGTTATCACTCAGTGATCTCATATTCTTTCACCCCACACATAAGTCATCTCCTCTCTAATTCTATCAGCAGATTCTTCTATGATAGTCATTTCACTCTTAATATCCTTATTCTTTGAATATACAGTATTTACCAGTGATGCTTTGGCAAACCAAATTAATGAAATCCATAGGAATGGACTAGCCAGTGAAGATTACAGCGCATAAGCACCTCCCTCTTTTTATAAGCTGCCTAATAGGTAATAGTGCATAATAGAAAGAATCAAACAGAACTGAATTTTGTCAGTGTTTCACTATTTCTACTACTTCCTAGCTTTGTGCCTTTGGGGTGAGTCTTCATCTTTATTACTTTTTCCCTAAGGAAAGTAGGGACAAGCAATATTCACCTTAGAAAGTGTGTTAAATGTATTAAATGAGGTGGTGTATGTAAGGTGGGCATCTGGTGTAGTGTTCATACTTTAGGATGCTGTTTTATTGTTATAATTTTTAGTTAGCCATTTTGCACATTTCTCTACTTAAAAAATATATGTACAGAAGTCAAGAATTGCTCAGCCATTTCAGGACACTGTTGCTGTGAGAGTTTGTTGTGAAGATAAAATGCATTAACAGTTCTTCATGTAAGTCAAAACTCGGGTCAGATCCTTCTAATTTCTGCAAAATGTTCAGGAAGATTATTACCCTGAATTTGGCTCACTAGGAATCCTATTTCTAAACAAAAATGAAAAGAATTATTTTTATTTTTGTTGGAAAGCTGAGATACTAGCATTTTTGCTTTCAGCATCCAATTGATTCTAAGACTCCCCACCACTTAAACTTTTAGGGATGTTTTATTGTCTGACAATTAAATTTGGATGAGTTTGTGTTCTTTAGTCTGTTCTCATTCATTGTTTTAATTATGTCTTTTTGTGTTTGAACGTGTTCATTTTTAATAAAAATAATAGCTTTGTTTCATTTCAAAAGTTATTCTCAACCTCAAATATTATCTAATAAACTCTGAAGTGAAACATTTGCCATTTTCCATACTTATGAAAAAGACATAATTTAGCAATAGTATTAAGTTAAAGATAGAAATATATATATATATATATATATTTTACTGTGTGCAGAATGTGACAGTTGCTTAGTCCTTCCGTCCACTTGCAATATTTTTCTGGAGATAGCAGAAAAGACCAGTAGGAAGGAATTTAAAGTAATTTAAAGTGAATAAAGGCCATATATGACAAACCCACGGCCCACATCATGTTGAACAAAGAAAAGTAGAAAGCATTCCCTCTAAGAACTGGAGCAAAACAAAAATGATAGGCAAGAGAAAGAAATAAAAGGCATTCACACTGGAAAAGAAGTCAAGTTGTCTCTGTCCACTGATGATATGATCCTATATCTAGAAAGCCCTAAAGATTCCACCAAAAACCTCTTAGATCTGATAAATTCAGTGAAGTTTCAGGATACAAAATAATCAACCTACAAAAAATCAGTAGCATTTCCATACACCAATAACAAAAAAGCTGAGAACCAAATCAAGAAGGCAATCCCATTTACAATACCTACAAAAAAATTCCTAGGAATATATTTGATCAAGGAGGTGAAAGATCTCTACAAGGAAAGCTATAAAATGCTAATGAAACAAATTGTAGGTGACACACACACAAAAATGGAAAAACATCCCATGTTCATGGAATGGAAGAATTAATATCATTAAGATGACCATACTGCCTAAAGCAATCTACAGAGTCAATGCACTCCCCATATCCCCATAAAAATACTGATATCATTTTTTTGCAGAATTAGAAAAATCAATTGTAAAATTTATATGGAACCAAAAAAGAGCCCGAATAGCCAAAGCAATCCTAAGCAAAAAGAACAAAGCTTTTTTGGTCTGTCCTGCTATCTCCAGAATGGAGGCATAATATTGACTGACTTTAAATTATGCTACAAGCCTATAGTAACCCAAACAGCATGGTACTGGCATAAAAATGCTAATAGACACATAGATCAATGAAACAGAATAGAGAACACAGAAATAAAGCCACATATCTATACTCAACTGATCATTGACAGAGTCAACAAAAACATATACTAGGGAAAGGACACCTTTTTCAATAAATGATGAAGGAAAATTGGATTGCCATATACAGAAGAATGAAACTAGGTCCCTATTTCTCAACGTGTGCAAAAATCAAGTCAAGATGGATTAAAGACTTAAATGTAAGACCTGAAACTATAAAAATACTGTAAGAAAACCTAGGTAAAACTCTTTTGGACATTGGCCTAAGCAGAGAATTCATGACTAAGACCACAAAAGCACAAACAACAAAAACAAAAATAGACAAATGGGACAATTAAACAAAAAAGCTTCTGCACAGCAAAAGAAATAATCAACTGAGTGAACAGACAACTTGGAGAATGGAGAAAATATTTGCAAACTATGCAACCAACAGGGAACTAATAACCAAAATTTATAAGGAACTCAAACAACTCAACAACAACAACAATGACAAAATAAATAATCCCATTAAAAGTTGGCAAAGTTCATGAATAGATATTTTCCAAAAGAAGACAAACAAAAGATCAACAAGTGTATGAAAAAATGCTCAACATCACTAATCATCAGAGAGATGCAAATTAAAACCACAATGAGAGATCATCTTGTATTAGTCAGAATGACTATTATTAAAAAGTCAAAAAATAACAGATGGTGATGGTAAGGATGCTGAGAAAAGGGAACACTTATACACCATAAGTGGTACTATAAACTAGTACAACTTCTATGGAAAACAGTATTGGGATTTCTCAAAGAACTGAAAATAGAACTACCATTTGATATAGCAACCCCATTACTGAGTATCTACTCAAAGGAAAAGAAATTATTCAAAACATACCTGCACTTATATGTTTATTGCAGCACTATTCACAATAGTAAAGATATGGAATCAACCTAAGTGTCCATCAATGGAGGGTTAGAAAAAGAAAATGTGGTGTTTGTGTGTGTGTATATATATATATATACATATATATATATATATGCATATATATATATATGTTAATACAAAATGAAATACTATTCAGCCGTGAAAAAGAATGAGATCTTTCATGTCTTTTGCAGCAACATGGATGGATCTGGAGGTCATTATCTTAAGTTGAACGACTCAGAAAGTCAAAACCTCATGTCCTCACTTGTAAGTGGAAACTCAATAATATGTATGCATGGACATAGTGTGTGGATTGATCGACATTGGAGACTTGGAAGGGTGGAAGGATGGGAAGGGGTGGGGGGTGAGAAATTATTTAATGGGCACAATGTACATTATTCGGGTGATGGACACTAAAAGCCCAGATTTCACCACTATTCAATGTGTTCATGTAACAAAATCTACTTGTACCCCCTAAATATATAGAAAGAAAGAAAAAGAAATAAAGAGAAAGAAAGAAAGAAAAAGAAAGAAAGAAAGAAAGAAAGAAAGGAAGGAAGGAAGGAAGGAAGGAAGGAAGGAAGGAAGGAAGAAAGGGAAAAGAAAGAGAAATCTGTGGCCCTCTAAGTAGCTCATGTTATGGGGTTTACCTATCCTGGTTTGCCAGGGAAATTCTGTATACAGAAATCAGAATTAAATGGGGGAATTTAAACACTCATTAAATTTACTTTTAAGAGAGAATAAAAGCACCCAAAAGGGTTATGACATAGCACATTCTGTATTGAGATGATGATGATATAGATTAACCCTTCTGAACATGTTGTATTTGTTATTTTGATAAATTTTCCAAATATATTATGAAATTTAATTTGTAAAGAGATGCAAATTTTAAATACCCTTAATGCTGATATTTCTGGTTCTAACAGATCAGTTTCTCAACTTCTGCTTTTGTTAGTTCTTGTCTTCAAAGTTACTTCCTCTTTCGTTTAGTTCTTTATTTTGATTAGGCAAACTGTCAAGACCTTGACTTAAAAACAAAAATGGATTCTAGCATTCAGAATTCTAGCATCTTGTCTGCCCCCTCCATAATAGTAATGTGAATTTTTTTGTCTTATCCAACTTTAGTTGGCATTTATATTTTCCTGGCCACTCCCCTTGGCTTTTCTATATACATGGAAAGCACTAAGCATCATATTTCCAGATTATAAAATGCACGCATCATTGAGGTAGGCCTGTCTTCCCATGAGAAGAATACCCGGATCATTTTCGAAGTTTCTGTGTAGATGACTTTTATGAAGTCCATATTAAATCCCTGGTGCAAGAACAGAGGGAGAATAACCGAAGAACAGAAGAATGTGAAATAGAAAAACTTCCACAAGCTCCACACAGTAGGAAAAAATGTATAAAAAAAGTAAAACACAAGAAAAAGCACAGCAGCATATGAAACTGCTAACAGTAATTTTCCTACCTGTGTGTGTGGAAATGGTAAATTGTATTGTCCTATCACATTTCTTACATATCTTGATCTTGCGTTCACAACTGGCTGTTGGTAGAGGCATGAGGTAGGACAGAGTACAAATTCACTACATTAGTGTCTAGGAGTACTGTGGGCTAGTTCCTGCTCTTTCTGTAACCTGCAACCTTGAATGATCATCAAACAATGGGTCATGGTGTCTCCATTGATAAAATGAAAGGTTAGCTCCACATTCTTTCCTTACCATGTTAATCTAGAATAAATAAGGGTGACAGGGAGTATATTTGACAGAACTATAGCCTCCTCAGTTCAGGTGCTTCTCCCAGCCACCAAACATTGGAATTCTGATGTTCTCACACTTTTCTTGCCTAATAGATGCTGCCCCTCCTAACTCCCTTATGCCTTTTAAATTTACTTGATCTATTCAGGGTTCCCACAATTGAATTTACTAATCTAGTAAACACTTTTCAAATTATACTAAAGGCTAAAAGGTCATGGAAGGTCCCTCTGCTGCTGTCTCTCATAGCCTCATGTTGGCCAAAGTACATTTTAATTGCTTTTCTTTAGATCATGTACCTGCCTTTATAGTCTAATTTATCAGGAATGCTGGTTTAAGGCAGAGTGGAGGTAAGTAGTGCTCCCTCTTAGTATGGGAGACTCTTGGGGCTGTTATAAAGACAGAAAAAAAAGCATGCAGCTACTCACTAACTCCACATACAGATTTAATCTTGATAATCACGCTCAATATCCAAAACCAGAACCATAATTTGCTTCAAAAATTAGACTCAATATCACAGAGGATACAAACAAAATGGAAAAACGTATCATGCTCATGGATAGGTAGAATCAACATTGTTAAAATGTCCATACGAACCAAAGTGATTTACAGATGCAATGCAATCCCCACCATATTACCAATGTCATACTTTGTAGATCTAGAAAAAATAATTCTATGCTTCATTTGGAACTAGAAAACAGCCTGAATAGCCAAAACAATCTGAAGCAAAAAGAACAATTCTGGAGGCATAAGATTATCAGACTTCAAACTATACTACAAGGCTATAGTGACCAAAACAGCATAGTATTGGTACAAATATAGAGACATAGACCAATGGAACAGAGTAGAGATCACAGATATAAAACCATCTACTTATAACCAACTGATCTTCGACAAAGTAGACAATAATGTACACTGGAGAAAAGAATACCTATTCAATAAATGGTGCTGGGAAAATTGGATAGCCACATACAGAAGAATGAAACAGGACCCCTACCTCTCAGAACTCACAAAAATTAATTCAAGAGGACAAAAGACTTAAACCTAAGGCATGAAATCATAAGAATTCTAGAGGAAAATGTAGGAAAAACTCTTCTAGATACCAGTCTAGGCAAAGAATTTATGACTAAGACCCCAAGGGCAATCATAGCAACAACAAAAATTAATAAATGGGATTTTATTAACTGAAAATCTTCTGCACAGCTAAGGATACGATTAAGAGGGCAAATAGACAATCTACAGTATGGGAGAAAATATTTGCAAGCTACACATCCAATAAAGGGCTAATATCCAGAATTTACAAAGAACTCAAGCAAATCAGCAAGACAAAACCAAATAATCCTATTAAAAGTGGGCAAAAAGAACATAAGCTTCTCAAAAGAATAAAAACAAATGGCCAATAAACATATGAAAAAATGCTCAACGTCATTAATCATCAGGGAAATGGAAATTAAAACCACAATGAGCTATCACCTTACCCCAGTTAAAAAGGCTTTTATTAAAAAATCCCCAAACAACAGATGCAGGTGTGGATGCAGTGAGAAAGAAATGCTTATACACTGTTGGTGGGACTGCAAATTAATACAACCCTTGCAGAAAACAGTATGAAGATTTTTCACAGAACTAAAAGTAGACCTATCATTTGATCTGGCAATCCCACTACTCGGTATTTACCCAAAGGAAAAGAAGACTTCTCATGAAAAAGACACTTGCACTCAAATGTTTATTGCAACACAATTTTTCAATTGCAAAGATGTGGAATCAATCCAAGTACCCATCAACTCATGAGTGGATTAATAAAATGTGGTATGAATAGCATGGACTACTACTCAGCCATAAAAAGATGAATTGATATCTTTTGCAACAATATCGTTGGAACTGGAGACCATTATCCTAAGTGAAGTATCTCAAGAATGGAAAACCAAACACCACAAGTACTCACTATTAAATTGGAACTAACTAATGAGCACACGTGCACAGAGGGAGGTAAAACTCAGTGTAAATCAACTGGGGGTAGGGGGAAATAGGAGAGAGGCAAAAACCTACCCAGTGGGTACAATGAGCACTATTTGGGTGATGGGCACACCTATAGCCAGGACTCAAGCATTACAAAAGTGAGTCATGTAACCTAAAACATTTGTACCCATTAATATTTTGAAATAAAAGAAATTGCACTTGAAAACCATGTTTGCAATGTTAGTTCAACACTCTTCTGGATAAAGTATACTCTTTTTTCCTGAGTATCTAAAGCTTACTCACTATTGTTAAAAACCACTATTGTAAAAATAGACTCGATGGTGTGATTGCCAAATATTTTACTTTCATTACTTTGAGATCTAAAACATTGTTTCTAAATCTCTAGTTTGTGAGAACCAGTTAATTGGTAAGATTCCCCAAAAAGTCCCTGTTCCATAGATTCTTAAAATCTCTCCTTTCCAAGGCAAGTCCAAAAAAAAAAAAAAAATGAAAAAGGTATCATTTCAAGGTTGCCATTTAACAGTTTTTATTTAAACATTTTTTGGGAAGGGAAGAGATCATACAAAGTAAGTGAGATGAAAACACCCCCAGGACGTAAAAAGTAACTTGATGGAAACAACACAGAAACAGAGTTGATTCTCAAAAGCATCCCTGTACCAGAGTGGTCCAGATTGAACTGCAGAGCATCTCTTGTCTTCATTTATGGACTAGGGACAGGAAACGTGGGCATCATGTGGCACAGCCTGAGTGGGCACACAGAGTGTGGTGGGACACTCTGGATTTCATGTAAAATACACCTCATGGAGATACAGAGTCCTCCTGAGGAGCAGGGGCAGAGATGTGCTGTATGTTTACAGCACTGAGTGACAGTGTTCATGGGCTGCCCAGTGTATTTTAGGGGTATTTGGCACGAGTCGTGTTTTTGTTAGTTTTTGGAAGAAACTGGCTTTCACTTTGTTATCTTTCCAATGCCAAGTTTGAATTGAAAATGAACATTACATCAGTTTGTTTCTTGGTCCTTGGGAAAACATCCAGCTGGTATGGACAAGTTCAACCTGGGTGCCAAGGGAAGAAGAGACAGATGATGTCTGTTTAAAAGTGTGGTATCAAGTTTTACACATTTTGTTTGGAATATGGTGTTGTCCTTATCCCAGTCCTACACACACACACACACACACACACACACACACACACACAGCACAAACACACACATTTAAATTTTAAGTTAAAAATCTACTGAGTACATACAAGAGTAAAGATTTGTGTAAGCATATTTTTGTACTTAGTGTTAGGCAAGATTTAATTATTCTGTGACAATCAGCCAATTAGTCATGATTATACTGATTGAGGAAGTCTCATGAGGGAAACACCGAAGGAGGGTCTAAAAAGTGGATTTGCACGGCCGCCTTATTACACCTATTTCTATGATTGCACATTAACTAGTTGTGTATTACATATTTGTTTCGGTAAAATATGAAGAAATTATGGCTTAATTGGCCCAGAGATCATAAAACACTGGACAATGTCACATTCTTTGTAGCCTAAGATAACAAAGCACGCCAGATTCAGATATTCTGTGACATGACTATTATTGTTTTGTTGGTCTACAATGTGAGAAATTTCACAATTTTGGTTTGAGAACCACCATCACAACGAAAGATTTTAGTGTGTGGGGTTTTTGAATATAACAAAGATCTACTTACATATATTCTCTAGTTTAGCAGTTAGTATGTATCTACTGACTTAGTTAACTACTGAAATCAAGAATCCTTTAAACCAAAAGAAAGGGGAAAATACTAAAAACAAAACAATAAATTAAAAGGCTCTGGGGTGTGTTTGGATTATTTTAATGTCATGATTCTTGGGTGTGGTGACACTTGCTGGCTTTTCTTTACGATTTTAGCAAAGACTTTGTCTATATTTCCGTGTTGTTCAGCTTATGGCATTTTGCTTCTGTTGTAGCAGGATTTTATTGTGCATGTAGGAGAAACTTTCTCACAAGCCATGCATATGCAAAGTGCCAACCAAATGATTTGGCTTCTTCTCCTTTATTTGCTATACCTACATACTCTCAATTATAGCATTGAATAGGGGAATAGGCTATAGAAACTTGATTTTATGGAATTTTCTTTGGGATGAGCTTTGTAGCAGAATAAATAGGAGGGAAAACAGTGCATATCATGTTTTCCCAAGGTAATTATTATTTAAATTTGTGAATGTCATAAAAAGCCAAGTATTTGTTCAAGGTTTGAAAAAGGTTGAGAGTGAATTGAGGGTCAGCTACCTTCTGTCCCTGAGGTGAGATCACTGAACCCAGGTTGAGATACATCACAAGCTGCCTTGGTCTACTCTCCTTGGTTGAGCTACATGGATATAGCTTCATGATTCTGAGATTGTTAAAAGAGTTAGTTGTAGGTTTGTTTGCTTTCTTTGTTTTTTGAAAATTCCAGAACAGAGGGCTAGGCATAAATATTTATTCACTCATTCAATAACTATTTAACACCTGTGTGGGTCAGGTCTGTGCTAGACAGTTGATATGCAATTGTGCATGATCTTTCTTGTCTTCAAAAAGCACATGGTCAAGTGGGGAATATAGACCACAATACACGCAAATGTAATGCAGTTTGCTAAGGAGTAATGTAGGGTGCCAGGTTGTGTTTAATTGGGTGCACCTGACCTATTTGGGGATATCGAGGGAGGTTACCCAGAAGGAATAATAAATAAATGGTGACAAATAGTAGTAACTAATAAGCAAATAGAGGTAAAATAAAAAGAAAAAAATGGGAGTATTGCAAGCAGAGGACTTAGTTTTGCAGAAACCTGGAGATGGTAGTTAAGATTTAAAATCTTCTGTGCTGTCCTGGTTAAATTCCAATAACAAACATACACTTCCTTCCCAGTTTCCCTTAGTGCTTGGGTCAGAATTAACTCTTATTGCATACTCATTCTTACTATATAGTGTTGTTTGGTTATCCTTAATAGTTATCAGGCTTTTTCCTGAATGTAAATGCGTTTCATTAGGAGCAGATGTAATTCTAATCTATAGAGTCTGTAAAACATTCAAGGGATTATTTGGATTAAAGACCTTTAAGTATTAAAAGGGAAAAATATTATCATTACTTTAATAATACTTTCCCAAGTTGCAAACCAATAACTGGCTCCAACAATCACATCACTGTAATTGTTCACACATTTCAGGCAGGCATTTAACAGCCCCACAAAGAAACTTCAACAGCTAAGCTCCTCTGACTTGATTGCTAGAGAGACTCAAAGTTTTGGTTTTAATGCAAAAAAACTAGAGCAAAAGTTAGACAGGAAGGCTGAACTTGAACAAAAGTTCAATGGTTTTTTAAAATATGCTGTTATTGAATCTAATCAAATTTAAGACTTCATGAGTTGTAATGTACACCATGATTTTATGTAACATTAAAAAATAAACAAAAATACTGCCATTTAAACTATGACATGCTATCAGTTGCAAGACACCCTCCAATTTCAGAGAGACTGAAATGTGAAATAACATGTATCTTAGAAGCTGTGGATTATGACTAAACAACAATGATAAATATTTCTATTGTCAGTCTAATGGTTATTTTTTCTATATGATAAAAAAAATCAGGAAGAAAAATAGGAAATTAGGTCAGACATTTGAAGGCTTTGTGTTTCAGATTATGTGTTGGAAGAAACATGATAGAAAATAGAAATTAGATTTTGAAATGGACATTCCAGTCTCTTGAACACACAAAAAGACTATTACTTCAGAGAGATTTATTACACACTAAATGTGTGAAGAAGAGTATGAGTAGGAAAACGTGATGCAGATATTGTCAGCCTCCTCTCATCTCTACCAAGTAGGAGCATACAGTCTCATTAAATTAAATTCTCTTGATCTTCAGGACTTTTTGAAAAACCTCTTCAGGAGGTTTTTGTGTTCCAAGGTTGTAAATGTATGAATTTAAAAACTAATAGTTAAAAAAGAGTGACTGCGGGAAAAGAAATAGTGAGAAACTGTGGGAAAATGGTGAAAGAATAACCAAAAGACAGAAAGTGTGAATACATTTTATTTATCTGTTATTGGTCTGTTGAGCAATAGATGAAGATGAGCTGAGTAATTTCACAAGCCTAATACACATCATCTGCCTTTTAAAGCTTCTGCTAAATCTCCTTTTAATGCCTCTGTGAGAATCAAGGTGGTAAAGGATTCCTAAAAGATTATAGTCCCAAATGATACAAAACAAGGTTATGGTTTACTCCTAAATCACTGTTAATCTTTCACTTTTCCTTAATACTCTGATACTACTTTTAAAGGATCTGGCCACGTGCCCTCCTGCCATTGCAACAAAAAATAAATTTCTTCTTTGTTAGGATATGACAGCTTTAATATTATAAATCAAGTTGTTCTCATGAGAAAAAAGGTAAATATCTGCCAAAATGCACACAAGACAATGAACAGGCATTTCACAGATGAAGAAATACGAATTTCTAAGGGATGTGGAAACATGCTTATTATCACTAGTGATCACCAAAGTATATTGTATGTATATAAGTAACAAGATTCCATTTTTG
The DNA here is from genome assembly GCF_020740605.2 of Lemur catta. Taxonomy (NCBI): domain Eukaryota; kingdom Metazoa; phylum Chordata; class Mammalia; order Primates; family Lemuridae; genus Lemur; species Lemur catta. Next base: position 78,674,790 of record NC_059136.1, on the reverse strand, counting down.
CCTGTAAGATTACTGAAAAGTTAAAATGATGGGTAACAATCTTGGGGTGTGGATAGGAGTAGATACTGGCTTAGATGTTTTTGACGAGCATCTTAATATTTATTATGGGAATTTAAAGTTTCACATTGATCAGCAAATTTACTTTTAGGAATCTACCTGCAGATAAACTCACATGAATTTACGTGGAGATATATATGAGGAGAATTGTTAAAGCAATTTTTATGAAAGCTAAAAGTGGAGGGTTAGTAATATGTATATATTTCATTTAAATAAAATTTTTATTGACAATATACCATAAAAATAGTACAAATCCTAAGTGTATAGCTTGACAAATATCACAAAATTAACATACCTGTTTAATATTTTGTAGATCAAGAAATAGAATAGTATCAGAAACTCAAAAGACCCCCATGTACCCCATCCCTGTCACTCCTCCACCTTTCTCTCCAGAAGTATCCACTATCCTGGTGCCTAACATCATAGGTTAGTATTGTCTGCTTTTGAACATAAAATGGAATCACATAGTATGTGCTCATTTGTGATTCGATTATTTTATTCAACATTCTGTTTGTGAGCTTAATCCATGGTATTGTGTGTAGAAGTAACTTGTTGATATGTGTTTTTGTGAATATTTCACTGAATCAATGTCACAGTTTGTTCATGCATGTTTTTGTTGGAATATTTAAGTTACATGGTGGCCATGAGAGTGAACCTCATAGACCTGTGACTACAGGGGGTAAAATTGACCCAGGGCCCCAGTTGCTGGACACCGAAATTCATCACTGTATTTGCACTAATGCTATGTTCCTTTGGGGTGCTACCAGGCAATGACTAAGTGTGACAAAGACATGAAGAATGGCCTATTTCTGGGAGAAGAGGAACTTCTCTGTTGCCTAATTTTGATTCAATGATTCCCCAATGGCTTTACCGAATATTTCTAAGACACTTCCACTCAAACTTGCCTGTCTCTCCTTCACTCAGGGCCTTAACTGTATCATGATTTGACTCTGGCAAAGAGGGGCCCCAGCATTACTGAGAATATTGGTAATGTTCTCCTCTGCACGCTAGGGATAACAGTTGGAAAGGCAGCCCCATATCTGGGCTTGTTATTGACGGGGATGATTTGACGGGGATGACTGTAGCCTCCAAGTCACAGAGGGAAGGTGGCAGTTCTTAACTACCAGACTCCAGGGGGCTGCAATTAATGTTATGATAAGCAAGGTCAGAGAGGCAGCCAAGGGGACTTGGCTCACAGAGACAGTGGAGGTTAACAGAGCATGAAGTCTCTAGGGACAAAGGGTGCTGCTTAACATTTATAATGTAAAAAATTTTTTTAAAGACAAAAACAAGAATAGAGGAGCAGGAGGCTGAGGGTTGTAACTCCAGTAAAACAAAACCCTCAGAATACCTTGCTTAGTTGCAAGACCTAAGCCAATTTTCAGGTCTGGATCCCATTGACTGAAGGAGGAGGAACCCTGCAACATCATGACAAGTGTACACTGTGACAGTTCCCTCAGGCCTTCCCCAAAGGGGGCCACAGCCCATTTATTCAAGTGAATGCATATTGGAAAAAGGAGAACCACGAGACCTTTCAAAGACTACTGGACATGATGTCTCCATTGACACTGATGTCCAGTGACTCAAAGCACCATCATGGCCTTCTGTTAGAGTAAAGACCTAAAGGGCCAGGTCATAGATGGAGTCCTGGCTAATCTCTGGTGCACAGTGCACCCACTGGGTCAGTGGCCCCACCCAGTGATCATTTCCCCAGTCTCTGAGCAAATAACAAAAATTGATATACTTGTCAGTTTAACCTCATATTGGGTCCCCAGTCTTTGGAGTAAGATCTGCCATAGTGGAAATGTTTGAATCAGTCCCTCCCCACTCTGGGCAAGATGTTAAACAAAAAACAGTATTATATCCTGGGGGGATGGCACAGATTTGTGAGACCATTAAAAACCTAAGAGAGACAGGTGGTGGTTCCTATCATATATTGCTTTATTTCACAATCTGGGCCTTGCTGAAACTGGATAGATCCAGGAGAAGGACTGGAGACAACTACAGACTTAACCAAGTAACCTGATTTCATCTGCTGTACTGTGTGTGGTATCTTGGCTAGAGCAGATTAATGAGACCTTGAGTATATGGTATGCCACCACTGATGTGGCAAATGTATTCTCTTACATTTAAATTAGAACAGAGAATCAGAAACAGTTTGCATACGAATGAACAATGTGCACTTACAGTCATACTCATGGCTATGTTAACTCTTCTGCCCTCTGTCATACAGAGCTCAAAGAGATAGGGACTGCCTGGATACCATGCAGAAAGAACATCATGCTGACCCATCATTTCAACAACATGTTGCTTGTTGGGTAGGATGAGCAAGAGATGGCTAGCATACTGAAGGCCTTGGTAAGACACAGGCATGCTGGGGTAGAGGGACAAAATCCTCATTAAGATTCAGGGAACAGCTACTTCAAAGATGTTTGTAGGGATCCAGTGGTCAGTGGCATGCCAGGATATCTCAAAATACAAGACAAATTGCTGTATCTTGTATTCCCTACCACAAAAAGAGAAGCATAGTGCCTGATAGGCCTTTTTAGGATCTAAAGACAACACATTCCACACTTAGTAATATTGCTCTAGCACATATGCTGGGTGATAGAGAAGGCTGCTAGCTCTGAGTGTAGCCCAGAGCAGGAAGGGTGCTGTAGCAGGTCCAGATTACAGTGCGAAAGCCTTGTCACCGGGAAAATGACCTGGTATTGAAGTTGCCAGTGGTGGGAAAAGGTGCAGTTTGGTGCTTGTGGCAAGCTTCAGTGTAAGAATATACAATGCAGGCCCCTGGGATTCTAGAACAAGAAAGCCATGCTGTTTGCAGCAGAGAAGCATATGCCCTTTAAGAAACAGCTCTTGACATGTTATTGAGCCATGGTAGACAGGGAACACATGTCCATAAAACACTAGACAACCGCCGTCCAGAACTGCTCATGAGATGTATCCTGCTCGTCTTAACCAAGTCATAAAGTCAAATGGGCTCGGCAGCAGTCCCTTGCAAGATGCAATGGCACAATCTGGGATAGAGATGGAGAGGGGACAGAGGGCTCACATAAGCAGCCTGGGCATATAGCCCCATGTTATCACTTGCAGTTGGACCACTGCCAGTTCCCTGGCCTGTACCTTTGGCCATATGAAAGGGAGAGGGAGGGTCCCATGAGACCAGATGAAAGAGGAGGGAGAAAGCCTAAGCTTAATTTACTGATGGGTTGATTGATTTGATACATGGGTGCAAATGGACAGTGGCTGCATTAGGGGACCTGTCTTAGTGGGGAGAGCCTGAGCAGTGTACCTGGTCATCTACCTTGTGTGGAAGGATAAAGGGCCCTAGATGAGAATGTATACAGGTTCCTGGAAAGTGGCCAATGGCCTGGCTGTCTGCTCGGTGTCTGAGAAGGAAAAGGTATGGAAGACTGGAGATAAGGAGGTCTGGTATACAGGCAAGTGAATGGAAAAATGGGAGTAAGTGCAAAGTGTGGGACTTTATGACTATCCGTGAACACCCACAGGGTGTATCTATGGAAGAGACACTGAAGAACCAAGCAGACAAGATGACTCAGCCAATTGACATTACCCAGCCATCTCTATTGCTACCCTAGAATTGGAATGGGAGACACATGAGTGGAGTTACTGTGGTGGTAGAGATGGAGGCCACATGTGAACCACACACTATGAGTCCCATTTTCCAAGTCCATGTTAGCTACCTCTGAGTGTTAGCAACAGTGGGCAACACTGAGCTGCAGATGTAGCACTATTTCTGGAGGAGATCAACCAGACATTCAGTGCAAGTTGAATATACCGGGCTATTCCATCATGCAAGGGCCAGCAGTTTGTTATCATAGGGATAGATACGTATTCTGGGTCGGGATTTGCCTTTCTTAGCTACGGAGCCTCAACCAGCATTACTACTTATGGGAACATTTGGTACACAGGCATGGTATTCTACGCAGTGTAGCATTTTATGGGGAGCCCTCTCTACAGTGAAGAAGTTCCAGAGTAGACTCACAGACCAGGGGATCCACTCATCAGATCAAGCGCCGCACTATCTAGAGGCAGTCAACCTTAAGGAATGCTTGAATAATCTTCTAAAGTTGCAGCTGAAATGCCAGTGTGGAGGAAACACTCTGAGAGGATGAGGTGTCATTCTATAAGACACAGTGTATTTATTAAGTCAGAGATCCCCTTATATGGTGCTCTGTCCCTAAAGGAAAGGCCTGGAAACCCAATGGTTGAGCCAAGAGTGACTTCACTTATGATCACAACCCATGTCCTACTGAGCGTCCTTATCCTTTTTGTCACCTCAACTTTGGGCATGCTCTACACAAGGTCACATATTGTCCTAGTTTTTCTAAGACTGACATTAAGCACAATAGTGGACATATATAACTACTGCCTTTCAGAAGTATATGGACCAATACAGAATAATAATAATTGTGGAAATAGAACCCCATAAATCAGGTTTGCAATCACTCATATTATTTGGAATGTTATGTTTTCAGTTTAGCTGATTCTGAGTTCATTTTAGCTGAGAATAAGAGCTTATAATAAAAACAAAAGTTGAATTACATGGTTGAAAGAGGGAAAGGAATGTCAAGGAGGTTAATACGGTTGGCCCACCATACTGCAAGTTCCACATTGGTGGATTCAGCCAACCATGGATGGAACATATTTGGGAAAAAACAAACAAACAATAGAAAATAACAATAGAACAATAAAAATAATACAAATAAAACTAAATGTGCTATAACAACTATTTGCATAGAATTTACAGAATGTTAGATATTGTAAGTAAATTAGAGATCATTCAAAGTATATGGGAAGATTTGAGTACATTATATGGAAATACTGTGCCATTTTAAATAGGGGTCTTGAGTCCCCAGGAGTTTGATATTCATGGAGCTTCTGGAACAAATCCCCCATGGATACTGAGGGAGGATTGCATTTTCTACTACCGATAATGGTAGATGTTATGTTGAACATATGTTTAAAAATGCATTTTACATCCATTCATTTATTGAATGAATGAGGTAAGAAACCATTTAAGGTACTGGGAATATACTAATTTACAAGATAGATATATTCCTGTCCTCCCAGGGTTTACTTTTTATTGTAGGGATACAGATTATAAGTATGTACACAAAGAAGTAATATAATGCCAGATAGAAGGAAATTATATGAATAAAAACAAAGCTGGTGAAAGAGGTTACCTAGTGAAATGTAGCTTGGAGGAATGATGTTATTTTGGATAGAGAACTCTCTCTGAGTAGGTGAAGTTTGTGTAGAGACCCAAAGAAGGAGAAGGAAGGTGCCATGTGACTATCAGGGGAAGAAGGAACAGGCAGAGGGAACATTGATTACAAAGATCTAAAGGAGGGAAGAAACTTGCCCCATTCAAGTAAGAACAAGAAAGCTGTGATGTGTGGGCAGAAGGCGCAGTGATGGGCTGGAGAGGTAGGTGGTGGCTGGCCTGTAGGCTCGGGAAGGGAATCTGGATTTAAATCTAAGTATGCTGGGAAGCCCCTAGAGAACTGTGCACACAAGAAGGATGCTATCTGGTTTACATTTCACAAAAACTACTGTGGTTGCTGTTGTGGAGAATAGTCCACACCTGGGGACCAATTAGGAGACTCTTGCTGAGTCCAGGCTGAGAAATATGTTGGTGGCTTTCCCTGTGGGGTTGGACATTTATATTAAGGAGAAAATCCCTTTAGGTTTAAATGTGACCTTTGTAAACAATTAAAAATAAGTAACCTCTAGGAATCTCTTGGTGATACTTTAGGAATGCTAAAGTATCAACCTGCTAAAAACTTAAAATGTCATATGCAAAATTTTGGGACGATAACACACACGCATTGCCATTTTCTAGCATTTACATAATTCTCAGATGGGTTTATAATCCCACAAAAAATGTATAAGACACATTGTGAGGAAGCTGTGATATCCACTAGAGCAGCAGTCCCCAACCTTTTTGGCACTAGGGACTGGTTTCATAGAAGACAATTTTTCCATGGACCAGGGTTGGGGCTGGGGGATGGTTTTGGGGTGACTCAAGAGCATTACATTTATTGTGCACTTTATTTCTATTATTATTACATTGCCCTTGCCACTCACTGATAGGGTTTTGATACAAGTCTGCAAGCAATTGATTTATTATGATTTCTGTGCAGTCAAAGCTCTCTGCTAATGATAATCTGTATTTTGCAGTTGCTCCCCAGCACAAGCATCACTGCCTCAGCTCCACCTCAGATCATCAGGCATTAGATTCTCATAAGGAGAGTGTAACCTAGATCCCTCACATGCATAGTTGACAGTAGGGTTCATGCTCTTGTGAGAATCTAATGTCCCCGCTGATCTGGCAGGAAGCAGAACTCAGACGGTGATGCGAGCAACGGGGAGTGGCTGTAAATACCAATGAAGCTTCCCTTGCTCCATGCTGCTCACCTCCTGTTGTGCTGCCCAGTTCCTAATAATAACTGCAGCACTAAAGGATAGTGATTTAATATCCAAGATCAGATTTGGCTCAGGACAGATAGCAGGGAGGATTTCAAAACAAAGTCCTCTGGGTAATTATCTCCACCTCCTCCTCTTTTCTCCCAACTGTAGGTAAAGAAAGCTTATGAAACAGTATAATGTTGGAACATTTCAAGTTGAAAAAGAGATAAAAGAAACCCATGCTGGCACAGTGACACCCAGGGCTACAGCAGCAGCTCTGGGGCCACGGCAGAGAAGCCTCGTTGCTGTCGACCAGCAACAGGCAGCTGTGCGGGGGCCCCTGCCAACCCATGCGAGACCCTCGAAGGCCGCCAGATGATTGATTTACTGTGGTTTCAGAGGAGAGCCAACGGAGAGCAAAAGTTTAGCGCACAGCTGAAAACCATATCTATTTGACCAGTTCATTTTAATTTGTTCTTTCCAAAGTATATATATATGTGTGTGTTCATATCTCATATAAATTACCTTAGAGCAGAAAAAGCAATATTGTGCTGAATACATTTGTCAATGGCCTGTACAGCAAAGATGACCACAGACTCATCTATATCTTTATTCAAATCACATTTAGCTTCTTACTGTGTAAGCAAGAGTCAGATTATGTAACTGGCCCCGCTTTCTGCCTCAGTTTACCCAACCATGAAGTAGTCTGTAAGATCACAATCAAAATACTACAAATACAGGTAGTTGTGAGGATGGAACACAAAATGTAATGTTTATAATAAATGCGTAGCCAGTTCTTGGTCACAGACACGGTAGGTACTGGATACACGTTTGTATCCTTCCTTCTCGCCTATGTGCTTTTCAGCCGGCCCTCAGAGATCATGCTCAGTGCTGGGTATGTCTGTCGACAAGACAGAGCCTGCCCCTTGAAGTTTTTGGTCTCTTGCAGGCTTTACTGTCTAACAGGGTTTTAAAAGTGAAAGGAATCTGAGAAGCAAACAGTCCCCATACCTCATTTCCAAATAAGGAAATAGCAGTGCAGCAAGGGCAGGTGACTTGGCCAACATCCTGCAGGTACTAGAAGGAGATGTGTCCCTCTCCCCTGGCTCCATGTACCACGCACTCTGTCTGTTGGCACCACATTATTTCATAACCTCCTGCCCAGGTATGCTTGTTCAACAATAGTGTGAGGTTGCCTAAAAGCTGATGGTGAAGTTCCACGGAGAAAATATGTTTTCTTTGCTTCATGAAATTCATGATAAAGTATAGCCTATTTATTGTGCTGACCTTAAACATAACCTTGTTGACTTATTTAACTAAAAGTTCCTGGTGATCCTTTCAAATTCTGGGAACTTAAAAATATTTGGCCAAGATTCCAATGACTGATGTTGTTTCCAAATTTTGCTTGGGGAATCAAAAAAGGATATTGGTAGTTTAGCACACCCCTTGTGTTTAGAATGAAGTTTATAGCATCTCTCTGAATACAATACAGAAATTTGACATGATGGGCAATAGCCTTGTCTCTCTGACACCAGAGTTAACATCTGTTTAAAATAAGTAATGAGTAACAAGCAAATTCTCACATCCAAATTGAATGATATCTTTGCTACAATTTTAAACAATTGAAGGTATCTTCTATTTTTATGTCCTAAGACAGAACTTATAAGTAGTGGGGTGTGGGAAAGGATTTCAAGTTTACATCTAGATTCACAAACCCACAAGCCAATTAAAGTTCTTGATCGGTGAAGCATTCCAGTTTTAGAAACACAGTCCCTGAGTCCCTTGACTTTCAAAATACTCTTTTGGTCTCTTTCTTTTTCCATTGCACTCTTAGACTTATTTAAAACAAACCCAGTATTACACACTCCTGTATTCACTGAAGATTTTTTTTTTTCTGAAAATGTCTATGTCTCTGAATGGTGAGTACATAATTTTAAGAAATACTATTGCAATATTATATTTTATCTGATCATTTTGAAAAAAATCATAAAAAAGTCCATCTACAAAATTAGTAAAAATGTTTTCTTGGGGGTAAATATGGGTTAGGGAGAAAATAAAAATCTTGCAAAGCCTTGTAGCAATTTCCTAAGAAAGTGAGAAGTCCATTATATAGTTCTCTTTCATATGGGGAAACTTCAGCTCTGAGTAAAGTGCATGCATTCTTCATGGAAGGCTATGGGAATCATGGAATTTGTACTTGAATCTCAAGAGTGGGGCTGGGAAACATTTTTGTCAAGAAGACAATTGCCCAAAAGTCCCATAACTGACATTTGTCACAAGTCTGAGGATGTGTACATGGCATCAGCATACCTGGATAGTTAGCAAAGAATTCCACCAGATTTTTGGATGTTTTGGGATGGAAACCACCTTATTCTGTGTTTGTTGAATCCCCTCCCCTATCCAGGGCTCCTTCATTTTCTACATGTGCAGGCTCAGGCCTGACCACTGTCAGAGGCTGTTTCTAAGCCGGGGTGGGTAATGTTGCCCATAAAGGCTCTGACACCTCCTGCTACTTGCTACTCGCTACTCATCCCTCTACTCTGACTTCTTGTAACCCACACTTTTTTTTTTTTTTTTGAGACAGAGTCTCACTTTGTTGCCCGGGCTAGAGTGAGTGCCGTGGCATCAGCCTAGCTCACAGCAACCTCAGACTCCTGGGCTTAAGCGATCCTACTGCCTCAGCCTCCCGAGTAGCTGGGACTACAGGCATGAGCCACCATGCCCGGCTAATTTTTTTGTATATATATTTTTAGTTGGCCAGATAATTTCTTTCTATTTTTAGTAGAGACGGGGTCTCACTCTTGCTCAGGCTGGTCTCGAACTCCTGACCTCGAGCGATCCACCCGCCTCGGCCTCCCAGAGCTAGGATTACAGGCGTGAGCCACCGCGCCCGGCAACCCACACTTTTTGGCCCAAAGTCCTAATCATTAATAACCCAAACCCTTGTAGGACTCTGATCCTTTGTTTCCCTGGCCTGGGTTCATGAGCCCAGCCCCGAATGGTTCAGATTCATTTGTTGACTGTTCTAAACAATGAAATCTTCAGGTTTTTTTAAATTTTTGTTTGTTTTTTCTTACATCCATAGTTTTTCTACTTTGCATTCAGTTGTCTTTTATTTGTTTTCTAATTGTAGTGAGATAGCTTTACCTAGATCATGCAAACCTGCTGAATATTTGATAATATTTTGTTGAGTATAGTGAATAAATGACTGAGTGAATATTTTCTTTATCTATCATCTATCTATCTATCTATCTATCATCTATCTATCATTGATCTATCTTCTGCAGTTTTGGCATTGAAGGCCCTCAGGCAACCTCCTCCTTCCCCTCCTATCACATTTCCATTTCTCCATTTTCTGCCAGCTCCTCTCCAGCAAGAGCAGCTCTGCTCCTCTTCCCCAGGGTGCACGGTATCCTCACTGCCGTTGAATCCTGGTTCAAGAGGCCTCCAATACCTTTCCCTTATCTTCCTTCCATAAATTTTATTGCTAATATTCTTTCAAGGCAAATGTAATTTCTCCTTTTTATGCAAGCATCACTGAGAGTTTAATTTCTTCATGATCTATCTCCTCAATAGCTGGTGGTACGTTTTCTCTAAATTACCTAGTTCTTTTAGTAAGTGCCACCCAGCACAGTTACAGCTCCATATCAGAAGCCATTTTGGTAGAAAGAACTGTCCTCACTATTTTGGGGCTCATATTATTAACTCTTATGTTCTCGTAACAGAGCTGATGCTCAATAAGCATTGTTGAGGAATAGTCACATTAAAGATTTTGTTTGTTATATACCAAGCTTATTGTCACATAAATGATAACTGTTCCCCAAACCCACCAACTTTCAAGATAATTCTATTATAGGTTCATGGAAAAGGGGAGTTATTGATTGAAAGTATAGTAGCTTCCCACAGTGGGTAGGTACTATTAGGTTTCTGGAAGAAGGATAATACCATACAGAAAATTGTCTTGAGGCTTGCATGCCTTCAGCCTAACTCTGATCTAAGAGAATGTTGGCCATTAGGAGATGAAAATGTTTTTAACTAGGAGGAAGCGATATGAAAGAAGGCCAAGTGACCTAGTTTAAGGTTTGTTTGTTTGTTTTCTTAATAATGAGGAATGTAATAGAAAAGTGTTGAAGTTATAAAGTTTTCAAAATTCATTGAAAGGAGGCGGTCAATAAATAAAACTGGCAATCAGCTTCTTAAATCAGTCTTTAAAGAAATTAGAGTAGTGTGTGTGTGTGTTTCCTTTGCTGTTTCTAATAAGCAGTTGATGATGTGCTGGAACTTCTTGCACAGATGTAAAGGCACCATGAAATGTTTACTTATTTCTGTGTGGCTCTTGTGTTTAATACAATGGTGACATCCTTTTGTTGGCATCAGTCCTGTAATTCAGATGATCTTTTTTATTGCTTTTTGTGCAAGTTGTGAAATCAACTATAAGCTTCTCCTTTCGGCTTGCCAGTGATGTGGAATTCTTTACATATAAATGTTCCCCAGGGTTTCTCTAAGCCTGTTTAACCTCTGGATGCACTCCATTGACAGCTTCCGAGTTTTGATAAGTATCTACCTTTTATTTCAATTTGGAGATTTCTTGAGCTATAAAATTACATTTTCTTTGGAGCAAATATTTTAGAGTGCACTGAGATGGCAGGTTCATGAATTCCCCAGAACTTTCACAGGAAATGGAGAATGCAAAGGTCATGTAAATATAGTCATAACAATGTCTTCACTGATTGGAAAAACTTAATATCAAACACATTTTAGTTTAAAAAGATTGCAGACAGAGGGGACAGCATAGAAGGAATATATATGTGGGTTATCTTGGGGGATGTGGTTCAAAATAAAACTCCATATATTTGGATATCTGATACTTCCTAAATCAGTTCTTGGGTCACATCATAAATACTAAAAGAAAAAACAAACTGTGTGTGTGTATTTTGTTTGTACATTATTCCTCTAGTCATAGTTTTCTTTGCCATATATTTATATAAAAATGTTTGGGGAAGGGAATAGGATTGGCAGACAGGCAAATGGCTATACATTATCCCTTATTATATTATTCTAATATTTAGATCTTTTACTCTGATTATGCATCCATTTATCATTTATGTAATTAAAATAATTTTGAAAACATATACATTAGTATCATTCTGAATTACACTTCTGAGAAATCACAGGGAAATATAAATTGAACTTTGATCCATGATTTTAAAAAATTTATTATCATTTTCTGAGTTATGAATTTTATTTTTGTACTTATTTGTTAATTTTATTCAACAAACATTTGTTTGACATTTACTATGCACCATATGCTACGTAGGCATCGTGGATACTAAAACAGGGAATAAATGGATCCTGCTCTTGAGAAGCTTATATAGTTCAATATGAAAATCAGACAAAAAACACATAAGTGAAACAAAGTTCTATAGCCACTATGATAGAAAGCTAAATAAAATGCAGTGATTAAATAGTCTAAATAGCTTATGAAATAAATAATAGTGTGGTACTAAGACCAAGTGGAATGCCAGATGCTACATACCAAGTTGAATATATGAACAATTTCTCTTAGAAAATAATCTCATCACTTTTTACTAAGTAAATAGCATGATCTCCTGAAACCTGGTAGTTATCTGGGTTGACATATTCTTTAAATTTGAGATTTGGTTGTAACACTCAAATATGTTATTTCCATTTGAATATTATGGACAAAATATTTACTGTCTACCTCTGAGTTATAATAGTTCAGGCTAAATATCTGCATTACAGATAATTCTCAATACTCACAGTAACTATATTCTATGAAGTTACTGTAAATACTGAATTAGCAAATACTAAACAATTGCTCCTAGTGGAAATATTGGGTTAGGTTCCTCTGAGGATCTTGTCACTATTTTTTTTTTTTTTGTCAATCAATACATAACCTTGTTTTATGTGTGTTTATGTTTAAAGGAGCCTTATTTATTATATATACAAATCATTGATTTTATTGTCTTTGAATGATTTAAAGACATGGGCTTTGGAAAACATTTACATTCTATAGGTACGTTTGCCGACATCCTTGTAAAGCAAGGAAGTTTTATCAGTGTTGAAAATCCGTTGTTCCACATAACTCTTTTCCTATATTATACTTAGAAAAAATTTTTGAAGTTCAACTAAAGCCTCCTGATCTGCAGAAACTGCCTTGCCTGAAGGTTGAACATTTTTTATGCCTTGTCATCTTTTGAAATGTGTGGGGCAGCCAGTACTATCTAAGAAGAGTTTAACAATTTCCTGACCCTGGGAAGTGTGATTGTAAATTTCTTTGGTTTTTCAGTCTCACAATAATGCTGTTTCCTGTGTCAGTTGTCATTTCATGAATCCTCAAATTTAGCTCCTTTTCCATGTTTTCTGTACCTTCATGAGGTATTATAGATGGTAATTTAGCATTTTTGGGGGCAGCTTTGCATGAAAATTGGTGAATTTCTGCTTCCTTTTTCTGGATCTACCATATTGTTGGTTCACTAACATTGAACTGACAACCAATAGAACTAGAACTCAATCTTGAATAGAGCTTATCCAACACATAGTCTCTGCATAAATGCATATCACAGCCTCTTGTGCTTGGAAACATTAGACAGCACAGCATTACTATGCTTGGAGGCCATTATAAACAGTGAAATCACCAACATAAAGCACAGAAATCTAAAAAATGTGGCATAAAATATGCCACAAAAAGAACACTTGTTCATAGTAGGAACTGAAAGAAGACAGAGCAATGTCTTGTTCAGCCTCAGCTAGGGATGTGCTCAACAGGCAACTCAAATTTTTCACTGCTCTGCATATGTCTGTGAATGACCATGAAAGTGCTGTGAGTATTGATTTTGGGCATACAAATAGATTTTAAGAAGTAGGTGAATTTGCAAATAGTGAAGCTCCAGATGGTGAGGATCAGTAGACATGATTCAGAAGCACTGCCTTTTACAGCTACCTGCTGTCTCCTAACTGCAGTACTGATCTTCAGGGCTTGGAACTACTAACTAACTACAGGACCACAAGGTTCATGTAAAGTGAAGTATCACAAGAATGGAAAAACAAGCACCACATGTACTCACCATCAAATTGGTATTAACTGATCAACGCTTAAGTGTACATATGGTGCACAGGTGTTGGGCAGGTGGGGGGCAGGAGGGGATGGGTATATTTACACCTAATGGGTGTGGTGTGCACTGTTTCGGGGGTGGACCCGCTTGAAGCTCTGACTTGGGTGGGGCAAAGGAAATATATGTAACCTAAACATTTGTAACCCCAAAATATGATGAAATAAAAAAAAACAGAATTTCTTCAAGATCATCTTATGTGATAAGCATCCCTTCATCAAGAATATACTTATATTTTTTTTCTTCCAGGTGCTGTAACATTCCAAACTGATTGATGATAAGAATGTAGATGTGTATGCCTAGTGATGTGCTCTCTCGTAGCTTACCTACAGGTAGTCAAACAATGACATTCTCATATAAACAAACAGGCTATAACCTGCCTAAACTTAAACATGTCAATTTTTTTTGTTGTTAAGACTTAAAACTAGAATCTATGAAGAACCATATCTGATTAGTTGTTCCTCGATCTTTGTTTGATCTTTGGGGAAATGATGCCTTTAATCAGTTTACAAATCTACCATATTAAAAAAATGTAAATTTTACATTTTTGCAACCTAGTAATTAATAGTCATTGCTATGAACTCCTTTTCTGAAATGAAAGTTGCTCCATGTCCCTCCATCCGCTATGGAAACACTGGCATTGTGGTACTCTCCCCTAGGAGTGCCCCCCTAATCTTCTTCCTCCCCAAACTCCACCGTGCTGCTAGTTCTCCTAGTTGTCTTTGCTATGGTTCTTTTAACTCTATAGCCATTCTCTTGGGATATAGCTAATATGAAATTTTGGAGGTGTTATTATTGGCAAATGATTGTTGAATTCATGAAATTTAATCAGGGCAGAAGAGATTTGTATAGAGATTTGATTCAGAGATTGAGCTATGCTAAAGCCTATGTGTTATTCCAGAATCCCTTTGGTGTCCTGTATAATAACTTGTTTGTGGAAAAAAAGTGAGATGTGGTGCAAGAAGCTGAACAAGGCACAGCTGGAGAGGGAGGAGGGCACTCTCCATTCTAACAGGTGTAACTAAATGTATGGAAGCCTACAGAATTTCAAAAACATAGCAAGGAGACTTTTGGCCACATGGTAGAAAAAGCAAATGTGAATAGACTGAAAACCACCTAAAAATATTGGATAGAATATAATGATTTATTTTAAAGCATAGATAAAATTAAAAGACAGAAAAATCCCCAGGGGTTATAAGAAAAATTAAGAAAAGAATCAAAGTGAGAGGTCACAGAAAATGCTAAGGCATTTCATATGGATTTCAGAAAGGATATAGGCCCTAGTGACTGGAGAAATGGTTGCAAACACCTATAAAGAAGAGAAGAGTATTCTGAGTTTTGCATAAAACACAGAATCTCTAAGGACTTCCAGGCCTCATAGTTTAGAGAATAATCCCAAATAATTAACCAGAGAAAATGTAAACAAAACTTTCCATTTATCTGGGATTGTGTTGGAAAAAGCCAGAATTCTGAGAAATCAAAGTGGTAGGTCTGAATCACTTGCTGACATAGCATCTAAATTTGTGCTACCTGGGTGGTGCAGGTAACATGATCTGAGAAATCAACCTTAAAACCCAGTCCAAAATCACTGAAAATCCCTAGGCCCCCAGAGGAAGCAAGCCCCAAACCATCATTTCATAACCCAGAGCATTTTGGACTCCTACAGGATTTTATAAACCAAGCTGAAAATGAGCCCACACAGTAGATCACAAACCCCACAAGAAAATCACCATGAGCAAGAGTCAGCAGACGTAATACCAGATGAATTAATGCCATGAAACTTAAAACACTAGAACAATCTGAAAGACATTATAAGTATGTTTGAAATAAAGAAATTCTAAAAGGAAAAGCCATAATTAATACAAACGGCTCAAATACATTGCCGTTTTAATCTACAGTCACAATTTGTGTTGAATGTTTGAAGATAAGGAATGAATCCAAAGCTGACTTTTATGCAGAAGCTAAAAGCGAAAGTTGAGGAAGTCAGATTTGTTTGGATATGTGATGATTCTTTGGGTTTGGTTTTATGTCACCAGTGTCTATCCAAAAACGATAATGAAAATCTTACTTCACCAGGAGAGTAAAGCAATCTGCACAGGAAATGAAAGAAAATTCAAAAAAGTTCAAACAAGCAAAAGTGAAGTGAGAAAGAACCACGGGTTACTATCTGTGTCTAATGGAAATGTTTTGGAAACACAAGATGTGGAAAGTGCTCTTCATGAAAAGTTCAATAGTTTAAGACCTCATTACAAGGAAACAAAAACAATGATGAAAGTGAAATACTGCTGCTAGGAACATATTTTCATAATAAATGGTAAATAAGCATTGATCCATTAAATACGGCTCCAGTGAACTTCTACCATTTGTCATTGTTTCTCATATATTTATTTCATTATCACATCACTTTTGATTTGGAGAAACAGAAGATCTTGTTGTATGAGGCCTGATGAGTTTTAGGGTAGCATATTTCTCCATGGCCCACATACTATTGGGGATGACAGTCTTTCTGTAAACATCATGTTTTTTTTTTGTTTGTTTGTTTGTTTTTTGCACTGAAAAAAGTTTTAAAATAGACATGCAAAGCTAGATGAAATGAAAAAAAATGACACATATAGTCCAGGAACATTGTGGGGATTATGGTAAATACACCCAAGATTTCTTTTAATCCTATCAAGGAAAAGCACTATGGAGATGACTGTGGCTACCCTGGCATTTCCTCATATGGGCAAACCACTATCGATTTCTTGAAGAGTCCTGCAGCAGAAATCAAAGAGTACACAGTATAGAAAAATTAAAAATCACACCAAGTAATAACCTTACTTAACCCTTTTGTCAATATGACCATGTGCCAAGGACACTTTTAAGCACTTCACACATATCCACTCATTTAGTTCTCCCAACAATTCTGTGATATCGGCACTGATATTATTCTCATCCTACAGGTGAGGAAAGTTACTTAACTTGTTGAAGCTCACACAGGCAGTAAGCAGGGGAACAGACTGGGCCCCCCAAATCTGTGTGAACTTCATGTGATGGCCTCTTAAGGATGATGCAGTTAAGAAGTGGTTTTATTCCTGATTCTTCCACAGACTTGGGGGTAAAGCAGATAGATTCACTTAATATTCCACAGACTTGGGGGTAAAGCAGATAGATTCACTTAATCATTCAAAATGTATCAGACACCACCTTTATGTCAGATCCTGATAAGCACCATGCAAGATGCAAACGAATGAAAACACTGCAATTAGTTTCTCGTAGAAATTGTCCAAGTATCAGAGCTGTGCATAGTCTCTAATTCTCTCGTGTATTTGGAATACTATATGTCCAATTCAATTACATTCAGTTCAGTTCAATTTAATATAACTACACTAATTAAGCATCTCCTATATAACATTTCCTAAGGGGGTAGGTATAGAATAATAAGTAACCTGGCTCTAGACTTCAAGGAGCTCACCCTCAGTGGAGGAGACAGATACATAAGCAAATAACTCCAAGAGAAGGCAATGTGTTATAACAAGGGGAAAATTAAAGTACCGTGGAAATGCAGACGGAAATTTTTTTTTATTTTTTTTTGAGACAGAGTGAGTGCCGTGGCGTCAGCCTAGCTCACAGCAACCTCAAACTCCTGGGCTCAAGTGATCCTACTGCCTCAGCCTCCCCAGTAGCTGGGACTACAGGCATGCGCCACCATGCCCGGCTAATTTTTTCTATATATATTTTAGTTGGCCAGATAATTTCTTTCTATTTTTAGTAGAGACGGGGGTCTCGCTCTTGCTCAGGCTGGTCTCGAACTCCTGACCTCAAGCGATCCACCCGCCTCGGCCTCCCAGAGTGCTAGGATTACAGGCGTGAGCTACGGCGCCTGGCCTGGAAAATTTTAAAAGTAATTAATTGTGGCAAAGTTTGTATTTGTGTAATGGTGTGTGTGTGTGTGTGTGTGAGAGAGAGAGAGAGAGAGAGAGAGAGAGAGAGAAAGGGAGGATGGGAGAGAGAGGGAGGATATTTAAATCAGGCCTTAAATGAGCTGGAATTTGCTAAGCAGAAAGAATAGTGGAGAGTAGAGTGGGGAGAAGGAGGGAAGATGGCTAACAGAATTTTTAGCAGCTGGAACAACATGAACAAAGAAAAGGGGAGCCGTGGAGGAGCTTGATTCAAAACCAAGGCTTGTGAAGGCACCAACATCTGACCTAAATAGTTAAATTTTATCATGTTTGAAGTGGACAGCACTAGGAAGATTTAAAAAGGGAATGGCATGATCAAGTTACGTTTGAAGTAGGCAACTTCGGTTGAAAGCTAAATTGAAGAAAAAAGAGACTGGCAAAAAAGATAATGGTAAGAAAACACAGTTAAGAAACTGTGGTCTTTAAAATTTATATTTTACCACCCAAACCCTCTTATATGAGTTTTTTTTAATAACGTGAAAAAAATTGTGGAAGTGTAAGTTGAGTTGAGGATCCTGATCCATCAATAATGCCATTAAGAATCATCAAATCTAGTTTTGGATTTTGTCCACATATTAACATCTAGATATTTATGATGCTGGTCCATATTGGTGAAAACAAGATTTCTCAGTGTGTCTGGGTTCAGATCCTGGCTCTACCACTAATAAGCTATGTGATAGTTGAGAAGTTTCTTAAACTATGTCTTAGATTCCTCATTTGTTGACCTGGGAAAACAAAGTAACTATGTCCTAAGTTGTTATGACGATTAAACTGCTTAGGACAGCATTGGCACATGGTAAGCATATTATAAGCATTTACTAAAATTATGCCTAAGCAAAGTTTTAGAAGACTGTCTACATTTCTTCTTTATTATCAGAAAATATATTCTGATAAATAATTATCAGAAAAGAAATCGAGGCAAAACAGAATGGGAGACCCAGAGCAGTAGCTGTTACATGTTAGAGTACTTTTGCTTAAAAGACACCACAAGCCTTTACATACCAAGAGACCTAAAAAGTTGCAAGCATATTCATGAATCATGTTACTCTCTGAGTAACATATTTTGGCCTATTTTTTTCTCTTTACTTTTCTGATCAATGGTAGTATCAGAAGAAAAGAACAGTCACAAAAGATTAACATTTTTGGCTAAGAACTAGTGTAACTTCTAAATTAAGTATGCCCCACCCAGAAACTAGACTTTGATTACATTTTATGACTTTTACTTCCAATTTAGTAGACAATACATTAGGACCAAAAAAAAAAAGAAAGAAAGAAAAAGAAAAACAGTTACCTAAACTGAGCTAAATGAATTCCATTTAGTTCTATGTTCTTTTTAATCTATAACTTATCATCACAATATCTGGGGAAGTAGGCCCTACAAATTCATTCCCTCTTGAAAACTTTTCTCATGAAATGTGTTCTTATATAGTTACCACTTGATATTATCCAAAGTATATGCATATTTCAAATTATCATTCTCATGATCATTTTTGCTGTTGGATCGCTTAATTTTGTTCTTATTGTCAAAGTATAGCTTTGTGATTCTTAAACAAAGAAGTAAATAGGAGGCAATGGTTTCTATTACAAATTTCATGTTTTTTTTTTTTTTAAGGAAAGTGTTCAGAGGTTTTCTCTCCCATGTCTCTAATGCAGAAAGATTGGAATAGACGCCAAAATCCAAAGGCAGAAACTCAGTCAGAAATTGGCATTTTGCCTGTGACTTGGTGGACCTGTTAAATAACCTTTGAGGAAAAACAGATTCCAACTACATCAAACACAGTGAAGGAGTAAGTTCAGAAAATGATATTCTTGGTTTGGTAAAAGTCCATGAGTACTGGCTCTGTCCATAAATGGATTGAAAGCAATGAAGGGCTGGAACATTCACGAGTCCTGTAGGCATTTTCAATCTTTCTTGTTGAAAACCGCTAGTGGAGACAAACAAAGAGGATAAACACAATACACATGTACAAGGATCTCTCAGGGTGCCTCACAGACAAATGTTATAATGCATGGATCTGTATCAAATATTTTCCTACCGTTAATTTGATGCTAAGTCTGGCTTTGTAGATTATAAGAACTGTAGAATTAGGTGCTCCAGTTCAAACCCAGCTTGAGTCTTCCCTCATGGAGCTTAAGAACGAATTACAGCATACCTCCTTGAATAGAAAATCAGCAACCTACGGACTACAAAGAGAGGGTTTCTCTGGCTTTTTCTGTCAACATTCTTTGGCTACTTCCACTTCCAGGGCTAAAGGTAAACATTTTGCCGTGAAGCGCTGCTGTGCATATTCTACAATGAGATATGTATGGACAGATATTTCCTTTCTACCTTCCTTGACTTTCCAAAGGCCAGATATCTGATGTTCCTCTGTGGGGAGTATAATCATGTTTTCATCATACTGAGTTGGAGAGAGAGAATCAGGCTTGTTGAGCTTCATAAAGTTACAAAGATAGTGGGTCAGTTTATCCTTTCTGTATTAATTGTGAAACACGGGAAGATAATTTTTTAAAATTCTATATGCCAATTGGATGTCATTTTCAATGGCTTTACTTTTTTGACAGCTATAATGATTGCACAAAATTTTTATAATAATTAATGTACCTGCAAAAGAGTAAGAGAAGGTAAAAATTTTCAAACTTACATATTATAGTGAAAGGTGTTAACAGAATAAACGTCTACCAAGATGATTTAAAGTTGTAATATACTGTCATCATCCTATCAGCAAACATATCTTTCTAATTATGAAAATCCCAAATGACAAAACCATGATTGTTGATCATGTAATTCATTTAGATTATCTTTCATGGCTGAAAACTCTGTAAGCTACAATATGGACATAATAAATCTATCACTACTCTGAAATATCCCAGAGGAGAAATGGATGATGCCACTTTCTATCACTAAGTAAAAAAAAAAAAAAACTGTAGTGCCTCTTTAGTGGAAGGAAGCACAATTCCAATGAAAGCCAGCTGTTAAGTAATTTTCAAAATAAATAACTCCTCAACTAGTGAAAATGTCTCAAGACAGTTATCGAGTTAGACATCTTAAAAGGAATGCGACATTAAATAAGCATTGTAGGCTACATTTGGAGTAGCACTTTGACATGCATTTTGAGACATTTCTGAACCAAGGGCCCATTCAAAACTTGTTCCAGTGCATTTCCTTCCTGCATTGCCTAGACTTTATAAGTTGAAATGGAAGTCAGTTACATTTCTTCTTTTCTCCTAGAGTCACAGAGCCCAATGGAGGGTCAGCCTGACATTTTACTTTGTTCATACAAATTTGTCATCCAATGATGATTATGTTGCAGTAAAAATGAGTGTTTTATTTTGGGTGTAATAATATCATTTTAAGGCAATCTAGAAAATTGCCATCTGATCACTTTGAAGTGGTTTCTAGCAGTAATAATTTATACCAAGTGAGTGGTTTAGTCACATATGCCTTCTTTGTAAGAAATTAAATATCTAAGTGAAAAATCAAGACTATGATTAGAATTTTTTACAAGCAAATTCTATTCCCTAAAAAAGATACTGCTTCAGTTGCATACTGCTTCAGTTACAGAGGAAAGTGAAAGTCAAAGGGAAAAATCTATTTTTTTCCTCTCTGAAAACTTCAGCATCCGAAATGTGTAGTAATAGTAGATTTTACAATCATAAACTCATCTTAAAAATTTATATTATACTTATTTTGCTAAAATCTTATAAGGACAAGCCTTGTAAATATAATATTAAAGATAAATGTGTTTGCTTGTAATGTCAGGTCATCGTTGACAAGGAGCTGTGTTTGTGTTTTGAGAGCCTTGAACTAACTGATCTTAGTCTCTTAGAAAAGACAGCTAATGTCAAATTTAGTGTGAGAAAAGTTACTTTCCACAGTTTTAAAGAATATGGGACCACCAAAACTTGTTCCTTGTAACTTTATATTTCTTTAGGAATATAGATGAAGTGTAGTTTTAATAGCTTAAGTAGATAAGGAGAACTAGGAGTGTCTACAAGGCATTTGTTATTAATTAGGCTTCCATTTGCCATCATGTAAATATACAGATACTAGTCTTAGTATCAAAGATTCCATGAAGGGGCAAAAGTTTATCTAGCATTATATGTAGTATCTCCAGAGAGGAGACAAAGAGAATATTTCTCTTCCCAACTTGCTCACATTTTTAAATTTCTGTTAAGAATTCTAGATATCCTAGGTATAATTTTTAAAATACAATCAATTCTCATTATTCTTCGGTTCTGTATTTGCAAATTTGCCTACTCACTAAAATTTATTTGTAACCTCAAAATCAATAGTTGTAGCACTTTCATGGTCATTTGTGCTCATAGCCAGAGTGGCAAAAAACTTGAGTAGCCCTGATGCACAGTTTCCCAGTTGGGCTTGAACAAGGTGATGGTTTTCCTGTTTCAGCTCATACTGTAAGTAAGTGTCCTTAATGCTATGTTTTTCTCATATTTGTGCTTTTTTTGTGATTTCATTATTGAAAATGGCCTCTAAGCATAGTGTTGAAATGCTGTTTTGTGTTCCAAAGCACAAGAAGGTTGTGATGAGCCTTACACAGATATTATGTGTGTTAGATAAGCTTCATTTAGGCTTGAGTTCTAGTGCTGCAGGCTGTGAGTTCAATGTTCATGAACCAACAATATGGTAGATACAGAAGAAGGAAGCAAAATTCACCTTATAGAGAAAATATGTGTGTTAGATAAGCTTCATCCAGGCTTGAGTTATGGTACTATTTGCCTTTCAATGTTGATGAATCAACAACATATGTTAAATAAAGTGTCTTTAAATAGAAACACACATAAACCAAGTTTATGTATTGATCAGTTGATGAAAACGTTGTGAGCTTGCAGGAACCTAATCCTGTATTTCCCCTATGAACAATGGTTCAGTATTTGCTAATTCACTGTTTGCAGCACCTTTATAGAACATAACTACCATGAAAAACAAAAATAGATGGTATCACATTTTTTACCCCAAATTATTCACAAACACAAACAAAAAGACATCCTATGTCATGACAAAATGAACTAAAAGAACTCGCTGGGTGTAAACATTCCTAATTATGATGACAAATTAAATTTAATGAAATATACAAGCCTCTAATTGAGAAACACAAAATAATTGTTAATTTACATAGAAATGTTGCATAAACAGAGGATTGTAGGGATATCATGAAGAGGGTATATTCATGGAGAGATTTAATTCAATAAAATGTGATGTAATCAATATCTTTCTTATTATCTTTGTCTCATTTTTTAAGGCTCATTCAATACAAATACATTGTCAGCAGACTTTTCAAAATTACTGTTGAAAATAGCCTAGGATTTTAAGAAATCAATTTTCAATATTAAATTCAAAACCATGGGTCTCAATTAAAAGAATTTGGTATTACTTACAACTTGATCATATTTGGGAGCATTTTTAATTTTGCATCAGGTGAATTTCACACACCAGGCCTGTGTTCAATCCAGCCACCAGATCAACACATTCTCCAAACTCATTAAATTTTGAGAGGCTACCCAGAGTTCATCTGAAAGTAAGTGGGAAAGATATTTTCTCTCTGACTCTTCAGCTCTTTTCAATATTTATGTACTGTGGTTAAACTGCCTGAGCCATTCAACAAGAATTAGATTGTATCTTTGTTGAATTTCTAAATATGTGAATTCTGATTGCAGATGCCCAGGAAAATGCTAAATTTTTAGTAAATAAGAATGGTAGCAGCAGCCTCTTGGCATTGACTATGAACAATGTACAAATAACTCAATGATTAATTTTTCTCTTGGCTATGGGCCAGGACTAAAGTTTAACAAAACACAATTTTCATAATATGTAACAGCTGAAAAAACTTTCAGTTAAAACTGGCTCAGTTTTATTTGGCTTTAAAGAGCGTCCCTGAGAGCATCTCAGATTCACCTGCATGCTTCCTTAAAATGGCAACTTTGTACGAGTGAATATTTAGCTTCACAGTTGCCATGTTGCATTACAAAGCATGTTAAATTGGGGAAATAAATTTCCAGCTAAGAATCTCATCAGAAGAAATGTATTTTTTAAAACAAGTAAAGTTGCTAAAAGACATTTAGAAATATTAGTTTACTGGGTTAGCTTAACTAGCTAATTTAAAATCGAAATGAGCTAAAGTCAGAGTAATTCTAATTAGTATTTGGGGTGTGGGGTCCAGATAATTGGATTTGTAAGTCAAAGTCAAAGTGGTTACACTAAGCCAAATGACTTTGCCTCTTAATACCAATATGGGTTGCCACACAGGCAAGTTTATATATGTATATTTTAGTATAAATTGCTAATATTCTAAATTAGATTTTTATTTTGACTATGGCAAAGGATGTACAATGGTGATCTTCATTTGATTTACCCCAGGAATCTTTGA
This sequence comes from Lemur catta, assembly GCF_020740605.2. Taxonomy (NCBI): domain Eukaryota; kingdom Metazoa; phylum Chordata; class Mammalia; order Primates; family Lemuridae; genus Lemur; species Lemur catta. The sequence goes on along the minus strand of NC_059136.1, from coordinate 78,650,838 downwards.
TTATAAAATAAATTGTATCATTATTTTAGAAGTGTAAAATGTCATAGAAATTCTCCCTTCCATACTTAGACTGAGGAATGTTTCTAGAAAGAGTTGTAAGATGACACTATTTTGACTGTTCAGTTACATGTCTTCTCATTTTGGTGAGACTCTTCTGGCTTTGTGATACTTTCTCTCTCATTGAATTGAATTCTCCTGATATTTCCCATTGTAACCAATCTATTTTTTGCTTTTTTCTTATGCTCTGGACTACCTGCAGGTGCGGAATAAGAAATGTGCCACACCCTTTCCCCTGGATCTGCTTTCAGTCATCTCACATTCTCCTTCACTTTTTCCTAAACCTTGCTCCAGTAATTATTTATTATAATATCCCCTTGCAACTTTCATCCCTATCTATTGGCATGTCACCCTGCCTACAAAATATGCTCTTCTCTGAATGCATTGCCTTCCATTCATGAAGAAATTTATTAACACTAATAATTTTTAAAAATATTGTACATATGCTGCTCTTATAATCTGACTCAACCTACTTCCACTCCATTGACATTTTTTTTTCTGGAAAAAATATTACCAATAACTGGCTGATATCAAAAGGAGAAGCAGCACAATTATTAGCTAAAGGTGAGGATATTGCACAGCCTGCACTTTAACTGTGTCTCTCTGCAGTATCTTGGGCAAGTTTCTTAATCTCTGGGTGCTGCAGTTTCCTCATCTGTAAAACAAAGAACATAATAGTACATACCTCATTGGGTTGTTACGAGGCTTAACTAAAACAGTATTTGTTAAACACTTAAAGTGTTCAGCATATAGGAAACACTATAAATTATATGCTAAATAAAATAAATTTACTACACTTTGTTTTCTCCATTTTCCTCTCCCTCAACCTTTCAGCAGCATTTAATATTATCGATTACCCCTTTTGAAAACTTTTATCCTTGATAAAATCATGCGGCCTGGTGAATGTGCTGGTAGAAACAACAGGGTGATCCATGGTGTTGGAATATTTGCTGAGCAGTTACTGATTAATTACAACATCTGACTTGGGCGCTCCACCTAGATAGAGAGGCAGGTAAAGTCAGCACTGGAGCTGAGTTGAAGACGCTGAGAATTTTGAGAGTTTAGAGATCATTATGAAAACACGATCTGTGAAAAGGAGACAAATGAGCGGGTGGATAGCAGGTGAAGAGGTCTATGTACTGTGATGCTCTTGTTTTAGAGTGATTTTTCAGCCCCAGATGCCAGTAGGTGATGAAGGCACAAAGGAGAACTGTGGGCTCGGTGCCCTTGGGGGACCCTTGGAAGTTAGAAGGCCATGGGAAAAGAAGAGCAGGTACTGAGTTACATACACTTAATTATTTAAGAGCCAACACTTCCTGGATTATTTGAATTTCTTTATTTTATCCATTCTACCTGCCTCTTGGCCACTGAAATTTTCATTGTTAGAAACTCCCACCACGAACTGGAGAAAAGGAAAACCTATTAAATTAGCTTTCATTTTGATTTTTAATAGGCCAATTATTATTAAAGGATCATATGGGAAAATGAAGGGACTATATAGAAAAATATCTTTAAAGCAACACATTTGGGTGAAGTGTCAATTTTAATAACCATTGATATCTTAGAGTTGTCTGTTCTTGATTCCCATAATGTCCCAGCATGACATGTTGTGATTACTTATTCCACTTTCTGAGGCAACCAAACTGAGACATGAGGAAGCCTAAATGAGGTCATCCATGGGGTCCCGCAGCTGAATCAGCCTGAGAACTAACAGTTCCTAACACCCACCCACAACCCTGCAGCTTTTAAATCATCATAGCTCGCAAGGGAAAATAACTGTGAACAGATTTCTAGACATTGAAATTGTTTTCCAAAATTGAACTGATCTTATTTTTTAAAAAATTCAAACACAATTTTACTTGGGTCCTTACAATGGTGTTTATATATTTACAGTTCGTCTGCTGCTGAAACAGCAGTAGAATAGTCTTTGAAGTGATGGGTTATGTGTATATTGGCAGAGTTGGAGATAAACTGTGCCAAAAGACTTCTAAAAAGATTAAACTGTTAACCACAAATACGCCATTTTAGTTGAGAAGATTTATTTGTCACTGATCATATTAGCCATTGTAGTTAGCCTTGGTTCTGGGAAAGTCAGGCTTTGGTAATGAGCCAACCTGCTGTATTTGTAGGACTATAGCTGAATTTACACAATGGATGCAGTGACGTTGCAGGTTTTCTCAACTTCAAACAGTTAATGAAGAAGTCACAGAATGTTCTGCTGGCTCCTTTCCCTGAAGCTTCTTTTTGGCACATTCAAGAGTTTCAACTCTCAGATGCAATGTCTTCCAGCATTCTGTTTCCTTGTCTTGGTTCATGCACTAAAATGTGGTGCTCATAAAACATGTTCCTTATGGACATGATTATGTTTGAGAACTCTTCGAGCGGCCACTTGAGATAAACGATAATGGAACTAGGCATACAAGTGGACATGATGTAATTGGAGTGGTGACATGTGATGATTGGCAGTTATGAAGGGCCAATCATGTGGCTGGGTATTGATCTAAAATGACTGGCTGTCAATTTTGGGGTTCCCGTGACCATCTCAGGTTCAGTAATTTACTAGAATGACTCAGAACTCAGAAAAACACTATACTTACAATTATGGTTTCAATATAAAGAATACAAAATCAGGAGTAACAGATAAATAAAGAGACACATAGAATGAGGTCTGAAATGGAATGCTAACATTCTGTGCCCTCTCCTTGTGGAATCAGAGCACACCACCATCCTGGCACATCAATGTGATTATCAACTAGGAAGCTCTGCTGAACTTCTGTGTTCAAAATTTTTATTGGAGTTTTGTTACGTAGGTGTGATTGGTTGAACCATTGGTCGCATGATTGAACTCAGTCTCCAGGCCCCTTCCACTACCGTGAGGTAAGGCAGCTAAAAGTTCCAAACTTCTAATCATGTGATTTGTCTTTCATGGTGACCAGCCCCATCCTAAAGCTATCTAGAGGCTCAGCATGAGTCACCTCATTAGGATAATGAGGATAATCACTCCCTAGGACAATTGCTTTGAAAATTCCAAGGGTTTTTGAAGCTCTGTACCAAGGACCTGGGACAAAGACCAGACAAATTCCTTATTATACCATAGCCCTCACCTACACTGCCTTATTTAAGGTTACAGAAATCTTGTGAAATAGGTATTTTTCATTCCTATTTTTAAAGATGAGAAAACTAAAGATAAGAAATATAACATTATATGCCCAAGGTTACACTGCAGGAATATGTCAAAACCAAAGTTTGGTCTGCTTGAAAGGCCGTGCTTTCCCTGCTACCTGAAAGAAAATCAGGTAGCCGGTGATTCTACACTGACAGATAATCATGCATGTATTATAATTACTTGTGTGATGTCTGTTTTCCCTGGTAGTTTGTAAGGTTTGAAAGAAAGAATATTTGTTGTCTTTTCTGATGGCCACTTTCCCCCCAGCACCTAGTATAAGCCAACTTCTACTAGGTGTTAAATACATACTTATCAAATGAGCAAGTGACTCTGAATAAAGCAGTACTTGTCAGTCCTAGAGTGGATGGAATAGACTGGGGGAACCGGCCAGGTAGAAAGAGCAGAGACTCCCAAGTACAGAGCATTTTTAGCTGGCAGTGAATGTGTGGATGACACAAGTTGCTATGGTGTCCAGGCCAGGTGCAGTTAGAATTACAGGTGTGGTTATGGAAGACCCTGTGGCAGGGGAAGAGCCTGCGGTTCAAGGCACTGGAGGTCTTGCAGAGATTTGATGCTACTCCAGGCATGTTGTATCTTTGTGAGTGTTTTTAGGTTAATAACACCATCCTCTCCACTCTGCCTCCCTTAGAATCAAGAGGCTTGGAAAAGTGAGGGATAGAAATGATTACCTAGGAGCTTGTTCACTGCTGCCAAAACTAGCTGGCTTTATTATGAGCTCTTGTCCTGCTTCATAGAGAGCCTTTGGGCATCATGGAGTTCCTGACACTGCCCAAATCATTTGCCCAGTGATGAACAGTCTCAAAGCTTTAACCCAGATCTGATCAGCACACTGTAAGATTGTTACAGTAATTAGAGCATTCTGAGAAAGATCTGCTGTAAATATTAGGAGTCTTTAATTTTTCTTATTCCTGAACAATCCTTTTTTAGGCACAGGGTTGTTTTTACTTTTTGATTCTGTTCCTTTGAAAATCAGATTGTAACTTCTAGCCCTCTAGTTCCTTTGGGGAGGAAAAAAAAAAAAAAAGAAATGGCTATTTCTTTTTTCCAAAATACCAAAAAATGTCAGCCCAACCTCCTGAGATATTTGTCGAATGTTTAGATAATCTGATACAGCATCTGCACAGTGACACCACAAAGAATAAATAAGAAGATAGGGATTGTGTCATCAATATTGATTCTTCTATGGTCAGAGACTGCTGACTTCTATATAAAACTTCATTTAATTAAATCTATTGCAAACAATGCAACAAAGCTTTATTCTAGTTTCATCTTTCAGAATGTTGAAATAGTCATGGCTCACAGAATCAGCTTTTTTGGTAAGAGTCATTAGGATGTAATTCTGCCTCTGCCCCTTTTGAGTATGTGATATTTTGAAATATAAGAATTTCTTTAATCTTTCACTGTATGAAAAATACTCCAATATCTTAAAAGTCCATTTATTTTCCAACTTAAAGATTATATCTATTATTGAGTTTTCTAGTTTCATTGAGTAAATCCAGATTAGCATAGAGAAGAAAATAAAAATTATCCAAAGGGAACCATAATTAAAATTTCCCTGTATCCTTCCATTATTTATTCTATAACTGTCTGTATACATGTATGTATATGTGTATACATATGCATATGTACATGCATATACACACACACATATGTAAAAATTATAAAACTCTTTTTAACCTGGCCTTTTTACTTTCTATATTTTTTAGACATCATTTAAAAAATGTTATTTCTATGGCAATTCAGCAACAGCACCCTTTTTGTCAAAGTTATTAATATTTTCCACTGAAGTTTCCTGGTGGAAGATTACTATTAACCAATCCCCCAGATTACTTAAGAGAGGCACACTGGGATAGCTGAGACTGGGAGGAAAGTTCTAGGTAGTAAGGTTTCTGTAGCCCAATGTTCTAGACACTGATCTCAATAAAAAATACCATGGCTGGTGTCTTGTGCCAAACTTGCTTCCTCTTTTGTCTTCACCATCTAGGTCACAGGGTCTCACTTAGGAATGGATCATTTGGCAATGCCTGGAGATGTTTTGATTAGCATAACTGGGGGTCTGCTACTGGTATCTAGTGGGTAGAGGGGCAGGATGCTGAATATCCTATAATATCCAAGTTGAGAAACCTGGGCTAGGTGAATGGCACTGTCTTGCTTCCAGGCTAGAAATATACCTAATTTTCCAGTAGATCTTCACCATTCCTATGATAAGATATTTTTTATGTGTATCCTTATAATTTATTGAGTGCTTTCTATGTGCCACTGAATTCTCCTAAGCGCTTTATATTTATTCACCCCCTTTGTTAACCCTAATGACTTTGTGAGGGATAGACTCCTAATTTGTTCATCTTGTGGACAAGGAAAACTAAAGCTCAGGGAGGTTAAGTAACTTGCCAAAGACAACATAGCTGGGATGTGCAAAACCTTGGATTTGAAACCAGAGCCTGTGTAGATAATGACTACATTTTACACCCCTTGCCTTTCCATCCTTACAGCTACTACCCTAATTCATACCCTCATACTCATTCTTTACATTCCGCTAATTACTAACTGGCTTTCCTGACTCTCATTATAGCAGATTACACTTCTGCCACTGTAATCTTTCTAAAACGCAGTCTGACCCTCTCACTTCCCTGCTGATAGCAATAGCTTCCCACAGGGCCACACTGCCCTTGCTCTCTGTCTCTAGCCTTAAGCCTCAGCACACCTGGTATTCAAGACCTTCTGACATATTTATGTTCCCCAGGGCTCCTATGCCCTGATTTATGCCTTTCCTTGCATTGAGCCCTCTTCTCATTTCATTACACATGACCTGTCCCCCTATGTGTGGAAAATCAATGGGAAAAAGCCCAACAATATACACGTATATTTTTATATTTTTTCTTCCTTGAATTTTTTTCCACAGTACTCCTTTTCCATTCTTCTAGAGCTAACCTGCATTTATATCAGCTAAGTTACCAGTGTCAAGAATTTTAAATCACTATTCTGTACATTCATAAGATGACACTATTGCACTGGCCAGCCTCAGTAAAGCCTAAATGTTAAGATCTCTTTTCCACCGGGTGTGATTAATTTATGTCATTTCTTTCACAATTTTTTACTTGATTTGTCTTTTGAACAGATATTGAAAGTGACTGATCACAATAGCCAAAGTAGCAATAGCATTCAAATTCCACACATGTTTATTGTTGACAATTTGAAAAAGCAGAAAGAAAAAATTAAAACCACACTTAATTTTTTTATTGAAAAAGTATCTCTGCTCACATTATTGAGTACGGCCTTCCAGTCTTTTTAAAAATGTATTGTATTGTGTGTGTATGTCATAGAAACAGGATATTTTATAGACATGGTAAATTCTCTCTGGGAAGGATCTACCTAATGAGATTTCTGGTGCAAGTACATGAAAATTTTGTTTTGTTCCATCCTTAATATACTTGTTTATTAATGCATCTTTTTCATAGTTGCTTAAATATTTTATCCAGGTTCTAAATATGTGTTAGAACCATAGTTAAACATTTAGTCTATTAATTTATTCTTTATAATTTTTATATATATATTTGTTTCTCAAAATACAATTGGTTTATCAGAAAAACATATTGCTATTAATAGTTTATATGATCATGTTTAGCAATAGTATGAAATTGCAGAAGATGAATTAAAGTGTTTATATTAGCCTCTAATTTCCCCCTGCTTTTTCTAAGTCAGCAGAATGGCTTCCTTCGTGGTCCTGGAACAATGCTCAGAATGTGTGACTTAACAGTGACTCAGGCACTGTTGTTCGGCTCAGATGGTATTCATTCCCTGATGGATAAAAACAAAAGAAAAAGCTATTCTTTGGGTAAACAACACAATCCTCTCTATTATTGCAATCTCTACAGATTTCTTAAAAAGTGCAGCATATTTGGAATTGTTTTCCTAAGAATTAAGCGGGGACAAACAAGCCCACACCATTCTAAGAAAAGTCCTGATTGTGCTCAGCAAGCTAGCAAGCAAAGGCGGAGGGGCCCAAGGGACAGGTTAGAGAGAGGAAAGGGATCCAGGGATCTCCTAGAGGCATGTCCTGACTCCAGAAGCCCTGTCAGGACACAGACATAACTGCCTCTGCTAACAGATGATCTTGCATAAGACCTCCCCTTGCTGTTTCCTGGTACATCTTTCCTTTGTTTCCCTAGGCCTACCACTTTTCTATGCCGTCATCCTCAGCATCACTATCCTTAACACAATATGTATAAGTATGACCACTATTTATTTAGTTATTTATAATCTCTAAATGTCCTATCTTCATATTACTTTATAACTAATATTAGTATGATTTAAGAAACATTTATTGAGATTTATGATGTGCCAGAAACAGCACTAAGTATTTTGTATTTACTATCTTTTACAAACTTTAGAATGATCTGACAAGGTGGCTAATATCATTCTGCTCATTTTGCAGGTAAAGATACTGAAATTTAAAGAGGTTAATTACATTTTCCAAGATTATATACCAAGTAATTGGCAGAACAGAGAACCAAATAAGAATTATCTATCTTATTCTATTTTATTAAATGTTTGCTAAATTGAATAAAGTGTAAATTGCACAAATAAAAATAAACAGATATATTCTAGGCAATAGTAGCTCATTCAACTCAACAAACATTTAGGTGAAGCTTTATTGTTCAGTAAGGTATATTGACCTTATTTGGGACTTTTAAAATAGAAGACAATGTTTTAAACTTAAAGAAGATAAATTTAGGATAAATAGAATGATTAATGACTCATATAATATATGGTAAATACATGGATCTTGTTATCCCAGGAATCTATAATGTCAAGAAGCTATGTAGTATGGTGATTAAGAGCCTAAGTCAGACAGAGGCTGGAGCCTGGGTTGATTTGGGTCACTTACTATGTGATTTTGGGCAATGAGCTAAGCCTTTCTAAGCCTTAGTTATTGTTTGCTTTTTTTCAGTCTGAAAAATTCAAAAAATAAAACTTACACTATGGATTAATGATTAGGCAATATAGGAAACTGGCTAAGAGCAGAGGTTCCCCTTCCCTTCTCCATATCATGTTTGTCTTTATTTTTTTTAAATTTTTATTGTTATGAGTACTAACAGTTGTATATCTTTATAGGGTACGTGTGATGTTTTGATACAGGCATACAATGTGAATTAATCAAAACAGTAATTGGGGTTTCCATCACCTCAGGCATTTAACATTTCTTTGTGTTAGGAGTTACGTCTGTCTTTAAATCCCAGCTCTGTGGCTTTCTGTTACTCTGAGTAAACCATGATAATTTTGTGTACTTTGGTATCATTCAGGATTAAATAGCAATTATAACAGTGCTGACTTCATAGAATTTGGGGATGATTAAATAAACTAATGTGTATAATGTGCTTAGAAGAAAGCAAGTGCTGGATATCTTTTAGCCATTGTCATCACAGGGTTGCTGTGAACATTAAACAAAATAATTTTCAAAGTGCTTAACATAGTGTTTGGTGAATAAGTAACAGTTATTACTATTATTATTTTAAAATTTCAAAAGTAGATTCAAGTCATGGTTTTATTAAAGTTAGAATACTTTCCTGACCAACTAAGAGTGACCACCATAACATTTTGCAAGTATTTTTCGTTACCATTGCCATATGCAAAACATAGCACATGGTTGGGTGATCAAACCAGGTGTACCATTTTTAATATTTTGATGTCAGCACTTCACACATTTAATCTGGAATATCTCTAGGTCATTCACCTTCCACATGGGCATAACTTCCCTTTTATTACTACTGGAATTCACAGTAATAGCTGATGCATGAACCATGTGTATTAAGTACTTGCCGTCTACTGAACACCATACATTCTACTTTTGTGGAGCTTAAAGACTAATGAGAAAGGGCACTAAATAATTGCCTTACAAACAAACAAACAAACAAACGAACAAACAACAACAACAACAAAAAACATGCTGTGAAAGAAAAGTAGTAGAAGGTTCTAGGGAGCCAAACAGGGAGAACTAACCTCATCTAAAGAGTCTGTGAAAACCTCCCTGAGAATGTGAAGTTCAAGTTGAGACCTGAGCTTAAGATGGCTGGAAGTCTGCAGACAGAGAGGAGGGGGCTCCTGCAGCTCCAGGTGGGAGGCAGCCAGGCATTAACATATTTTTCCTCAAAGTACAGACACTCTCCAGCCTTGTCTCATACTCCTGGGGAAAAAAACCTCTATGATCCACACCTTGTTGCAAATGCCTCCTTCCTTCTCTAAATTCTCTCCCAGAGACAACTCCCGAAACACCATTTTCACTTGTCCTCTTCTTCCTTCATTTGATTTGCATTAAACATTTTAATAGACTTTTTTTTTTAGGTTTACATTTAGATAAGTTTTAAATTTGTAGAAAAATTAAGAAGATAATATAGAGAGTTCTCGAATGCCCTACACACAGTTTCCTCTATTATTAACATCTTACATTAGTGTGTTACATTTGTTACAGTTAATGAATTGATATTGACCCCCGATCATTAACTAAAATCCATACTTTATTCAGATTTCCTTAGTTTTTACTTAATGTCCTTTCTCTGTTCCAGGATGCCATCCAGGACTCCATAGTACGTTTAATTGTCAGGTCTTAGGCTCTTCTTGGCTATGGCAGTTTCTGAGATTTTCTTTGCTTTTGATGACCTTGATAGTTTTGAGTAGTACTGGTAATGTACTTTTAAAAATGCCTTTTTACTGGAATTTGTCTGTGTTTTTTCTCATGGTTAGACTGGAATTAATGTTTGGGGGAGGGAGATTATAGAGGTAAAATGCCATTTTTGTCACATTTTACCGACAGTATATGCTGAAAGAATCAACATAACGTCACTGTTGATAACTACTTTGGCCCTGCTAAGGGAGTGTCTGTCAGTTTTCTCCATTGTAAAGTTACTCTTTTTTTCTCCCCTTTCATTGTACTCTTTCAGGAAATGACTGTGTACAGCCCACACCTAAGCAGTGGGAAGTTATGTCCTCCTTTATTTGGGGCAGAGTATATGCATACATTATTTAGAATTCTTCTGCATTTATTAACAGACTATTTATATCAGTATGAATATCACTGCTGGGTATTTATTTTACACTTTGGGTTATGATCCAATCCTGCTGTCTTTGTTTTGTTGTGTAAATTTTTACAGTTTTGGCCATTGGGAACTCTGTTAGTTTCTCTGTCTCTTTGACATACTCTTATTAATATGAGCTTTTTTAGAGCACTTTTTAGTTTAACCTTTTGGCATTACAAATCCCTGGTTCCTTTTAGTGTAGAGGGTGTTAGAAATCAAGATTTGGGTGCTCAGTGTTCCTCGTTGAATTTAATAAGCTGTAGCTAGTATACTCTTGAAAATAGTTGAAGTCCAAATGCACAAAGCATAAAAGAAAGCAGAGATGTCAGAATGGAAATCAGGCTAGGGGCCTATCATGAATGTAATACGATCGTCTACTGTTTTCCATTGTTGTTTCATTGGTCAGTGTTAGTGGTGGAGCTTTGTGGATGGAGGCTTGTGTTCTTTTTACCCCAAATCAAGAGATTTTTGTTACATGCCAAAGACAAGAGGTAATGGAATTTCATAGATATTCACCAGAGTATTAAGGTTGGATGAGAAACACTGCTTAGCTAAGATAAAGTAGTTAGATGCAAAATCAAGGCACCAATCCAGAGAAGGTGGGTCACAGAAAGAACTATGAAATTGAGGTGGAAAATGGAAATTTTAAGGTATGAAATACCAGAGGTGAAAGTAAATACAACCTGTTGAACTGAGATAGGGAGAGATTAAAAGAGGAAGAATGAATGGGAAAACAAACGAACCAGATGTTAAGAGTATGTACAAAATGAGTCAACTGAGGACGTCTTGAAAATCATATAGGGGGAAAGAATCTGAAATTAGAACCATCTTTAGCAATGCAGGATCTCTTGTGTAGTTAGGTTAATTATTGCTTTATTTTATGTATCCGGTATACGTATGGGATATATTTACTGAAGTTGTTGCTGCTTTTCAGTAATGAATGAGCTCAACTAAAGAATTATGTTTCAGATCTAACTACATGGAAGTCTCGTCTTTAAGAACTTGCTTTAATCCCTTTATTCTTAAGTGCTGATATCTTGTTTGAAAAAAAATCTTCTATTGCCAAGTACAACATCACATTTTTCTGAATTCTAATTTCTGCTAATTTCCAGGGTTTGTGTTTTCTACTCAGCAGCATTTTTATAAATGACTATGCTTGTACTAGATGCATTGGCAAGTACCATTTTTCAAGCCCCAGAGAAAGTTAGTAGATCTGTAGTATTTCTCAATTTTGAGGGAATAGCTTACATGTCAGGACAGCATGTATTTGTCAAGTAAATTCTAAGCTTAGGTTTTCACTTTTCTTTTACAATGGACATTGGAAGTGATGACATTGGTTCACCAAAGCTAGGCAAATGACCTGGAGCTGTCAGTGGTATATTTCTACACCTAGAGAGTTTTAGGTTCTGGGCTGTGCTATCACTGGAGTCTTGCCCAGGATTGGTTTGATTTGCAGCTTGGACTGTTTCCCCATAGACTCCCTGGCATGGAACATTGCTTCACAGATAACAAGAGCCACCTCTGGTTCCTATTCCATATTGTCATGTAGAATAAGACTCCAGCATGTAATTTTGACATGAAGAATACTGACTGGCAGCCTTCCTCAGTTGGCATCATACCAAGTTACACTTGGAAATATTTGGGAAAAAAATGCTAAAGCCACAAACTTAGTACCACTACAAAGAAGGGTGAGGATTTGGATATAATTTTTATATGCAAAGAGTGAGAAGATAAAAATTTAAATGCTTAAATTAAAATTATATACTTTTTGATTATATTAGGAATTAGAAACTTGCATTTAATAATTGTGACAAAATAAGTATTATTGCTAGGCTTGTGTTATTACAATAGTTATAATAAAATTATTAATTTTATTATATTGCTGGGAAGAGTCACCAAAGATAATTTGATTCATTTTCTTGATTATGAATAAGACTGCATGACCCTATTTTTATGTTCTTCCTCTTATTGTTGAGTCCCTTTCATCATAATAATATTAAAAAATAGCTAACATAGCAACAGTTAACATTTACTGAAAATGTGCTAGATGTAATATATCATGTGAACTCTCAACATGGATCATCTTACTTAACCCCCTCGACAGTATTTTGGGCTATGCAATATTGTACAAGTGCAGAGAGTTTTGGCTTGTCAAAGGTCTCATAGCCGCAAATGCCTAGCAAACCTATGATTAAGAAGCTCTTTTAAAGTCTGAATTAAATCTCTTTTAATTTAATATAAATATAATTTTTCTTATGAACAATATATAATAGAAATAGTGACCAAGATATTCTATATATTAGATTAACTCTTTATATAGCCTTCATAGTAAAAACAAATAGAACAAATAGAACTTGTCTACCTTATCTATAGATATAATATCTATGGATGTAATTACTTTCCCAACTTTCATGAAGCAGATGAGAGAGTAAGGGTATAATGAGACCCTGGTTAGAAAGTCCCTTTCCCTAGCTTCCAGTCTAGAATACTAGTTTGCCTATTTGTAGGACATGACATGTTTCCAGATTAACTGCTGTTCCTGACATCCTCATCACTCCACACAATTCATGTTGAAACAGTTGATTTGACCCTCTGCTTTTGTTATTGTTTGTTCCCATCAAAAACAGAAGATTAAGTAACTGTTATAAGAACAACCCAATTAATCAGTTTTTCCTTTTCGGTGGAAGCTGCCTTAATCACTAACCCATGGGCTAGTAAGTGGAAACAAGTAACAGATGTAGCAGTGCAGATTGCAACGCAAACCTCATAACCAATTTTTTTAATGAAACCATAGACACAATAAATCTTGTACTCTTCTGCCAACTATTTTATAAGTACTTAAACTAATCTCTGATGACACTACAATTTACCGAATTCCACTGAAGTGGGATCGCCAAGTAATCTGATTTTCAGAACATAAACTGGTCCGTGCACCCACCTGTCATCAAAATAATTTTAAGTTCCTTGAGAATGTAAACTCCATGGTGACAGGCAGGCCTTAGTTAGTTGACTATTCTACCCTTAGCACCCAGAGCAGACCCTGAATATTTACTGACTGAATGAATGAAGGGAAGAAAATAGGCTGTGATCAATACATTTTATTCTGTTTTCTGAGTTGGTGCATTCTTTGTTCACTTATTCATTAATTTAACAAATATTTGCAGAGTTTCTACTTGTGATTAGGCTTTATGCAAAGTACTGAGGATATAGTAAGAATAGGTGGATATTATTGTTCCTTAACTCCTGCAGCTTGCAGTCTGGTTTTATTTACCATTAAAGAAAGGTAAATTTATTGCCCAGTCCACACACTATACTGAATTTTAAAAAGTTTTTAAGGGTCTTATGGAATATCTCCTGTGACAGATCACCACCGTGTAATTCCTCTGATTGAAGGCCTGGGTACTTGCAGCCTGTTGCCATGTACGGAGAGAGAATTTTGCTTTGTCCGATTGCTGTAAGCTCAGTGCCTAGCAATGCCTTTCCTTTCCTGGAGTATAGTAGGTGCTTATAGGAATAAAAAAAAAATATGGAAAGAGAACAAAATGTATTAAGGATCAACTGTACTAAACCCTGTATAGACATAATCTCAACATAGACAGAACCCTAACCTATTTTTGGATTACTATTTCCATTTTACAAGTGGAGAAATAGACTGAGGGATGTAAAGTAACTTTGCTCAAGACCATGCAACCGACAAATAAGCAAAGCCTGAACTCAGACATGGGCTGACTTGTACCCACCTGATCCATGAGCTCACTGCAGCAAGTAAGCCATGAATCCTTTCCTCTCACTTCTGCCACAGATGACGCTTTGGTTTGCTATTAATGCCGTAGCCTATTTACAGACGGGTTATATCAAACTCAAGTCTTTTGTATTTTTGGCTAAGATGTATGCAAATTATGTTAATCAGAAGAGTTAATCAGTTGTAGTGACAGACAACACCATGATTTTTTGTGGTTTACCCAAACAAAGGTTAATTTATTGCTCAGGAAGATCTGGTGCAAGACCAGGCAACTCTCCAGGTCAAGGAACAGTCTTCCAGCAACCTGGTGACTCAGGCTGAGTGATGTTTTGCCATGTGGGCTGCAGGATGTGCAGTACAGAGTCTCTTCAGTCAGAGGGACAGGACAAGAGAAAATGCAGAATTCTACATCAGCTCTTAAATGCTTCTACCCAGAAGTGACATTCACTACCTTTGTTCATATTTCATTCACCAGAATCAAACATCCATGCTCAATTTCAAAAGAGTGGGGAAGTGTGATTCTTCCATATGTCTGAGAAAAGAGGGGGACATGGATATTGGGTACTTTCTATGTCTACCATACCAGCTAACCTGCCTGCACATCTAACTTGTGTCAACATTCTATAATTAAAAAATAGTCTCTGTGGTACCGCCTGTCAGTCATCAACAATAGAGTACCTTCTATTTTACAAGGGGGACCCTCCCAACCTCCCAAAAACATCCCTATTTAAAGAATGAAATGCCTTTGTTTTTGTTTTGTAAATAAGTAATTCAGTTAGTATTGAAAATTAAGTATTATAGATAATCAAAAATACAATAATAGAAAAAAATCACAAACCTACAATCGTATTGTTCTATAATGACAGCTTTCCTTAGCAAAACTAAGGAAGATGCTGTTTAAAATCTTACAGTTGTCTCCATTCTTTTATGCTTCCATACTTCTGGCAGCTGATCTGGAAATCCTGGCTTGTCCTCAGGATAAAATACTCCTTCAACATTTTTAAGTTGATATTTATCCCAAAATTTCGGCCCAGAAAAAGTAAATACCTTCATAGCATAGTCTATTTCTAATTTAGATAAATGACTATATTTGTTCGTCTATGATGGAACCCTACTTAAAGTTGCATACTATTACTCTAGGTGCATCATTTTGAAATTTAGCATTTAACTCATTCTTTTTATTGAGTCATTTAAGTTTGATTGTGTTTTTTACTTACTATTCTCATTTGATTAAGAATAAGAACAGACACAATTAGTTTGTTTAAAAGTTAGAATTTGAGCCCAAGCCTTCTGGCTTCAAGTCTTTCTCTATTTTATTTATATCAAAAGATCAAATAGAAATTTAATTAAGCCCTCTAGAAGTTAGGTATCAATATGAAACAATATTGGCAATTAATTTAATAAGCATGCATTGTGCATTTTCTTTGAGGCAGAAACTGTGTTAGGAACTAGAAGTAAAGATGAATTATACAAGGCCCTTCTTTAGGAAACTCTGGAAAATTACATTACCTAATGGAGGGTTTATATACAGAATATAATAAGATAAAATAAAGAAATATTTCTTTCTAATGTAGCACTGAGAAATATCATTCTTTAATACATATAATAATATTTTTTCATTACCCTGCTGTTCTGTACCTTCCTCCAAGTTGATATTAAAATTTCTAATGATCTTTCTTCCTTGGTCATGTATCAAATACTCATTCATTTTCACTAAGGCAAAAGCATTTTAGATATTTCTTACAGTTTTAATCTGGTTATGAATTTGTTCCAATATTCCTTTTTTGTGGCATCTTCTAGAATCTTAACCCAGTTTCTCATTGTGTTTGATGTAATCATTGTCAAGTGCATTTGATTTGCCAAGGCAAATAGGACTGAGGTGAGCCCATTGAGTATGTAAAATATTGTTTCCCAATGTCTTTGACCAATTAAGGAGTAAAACACAGTGGTGCTATTTTGTTTCCTTAGTGACTTCGGAATACATCGTAAGTTTTAAAAAATTGTTTCTAAAGTGTCTTGAGATTTATTTCTACAATTACTGTGAGTATTCTTTTTCTTTATAGGCCACTTCAAATTTTGCCTAAAAAAGAAAGTAATAACCCTGAATGTGTTCTTTTGCGGGAACTGATCAGATTTTGCCAGCTATAGGAGGCTCCCTGGGTTCAGATGAAAGTTAGTCTTGGGACCAGTTCTCATTAGAACTAAGATTCGTATCTTACAAACTATCATTTAATTTGGTTGCCCCTTTGTAAGAGATAAAAGATCATTTGGGGAAATATTTAAAATTTAAAAACCAAATATGTTCATAAAATTGTGTTGCCTTAGATCAGCAAAAAGAAAGTTAAAAAAGCTTCGTTAATGAGGCTTCTTTTTTTGTTACATTGGATGAATTAAGTATTGTGATTTTTTTAATTCCTTTGAATCTCTTTCTCACCAGGGAAACTGCCACTTGTCAGAGAAATCAAGATGAAGAATTTTCCCATATAATTTCCCTCTTTTCTTGGATCTATGCTCTTACAGATTTGAATACTTTATCATTTATAATTTTTATTTCTTCTCAATCATTTAACTGCATTTTAAAATTTTTTCTTTGCTTGCATGTTTTTGTTTTGGATCCTGGTTGTAGGGTCTCTTAAAGTGGAACATTCAAGGTAAACATTCAAAGTAAATATTCAGTTCAGTGAAAGTCTGTATCTTGGTAAACCCTGACTTGCCTATGAGGCTGCTGACACTCAAAGAAGGCTACTGGAGCCCATGCAATCGTGTAGCCAACCAATGACTGCAAAAGAACTGCTGCTTGTAAAAATTCTATTATACTATGGAAGATGTTTTTAAAAATAAGTACAGTGCAGAAGTGCATTAAATGTTACATTATTTAAATGCTAAGAAATAATCCTTTTGTTACACTTAACAATGATCAGAACCCTTAAAGTATTATATCCAAGTTTGTCAACACATTAGAAAATGTAAAAAGGACAAATTGTTATAAAATCAGCTAAAGTACTAAATGAAAGTGTTGAGTTGAGTTTGGAAGAGAGGAAGAGATCTGGCAACTTGGTGGTAGTTTGTGTGTATGGGGGAGGGTGGAAGGAGAGGACTCTAGTGTATCAACTGCTATTAAAGTTTTCATCTGTATAGGTATTCAAACAAAATTAAATATGTTCAAATTTACCAAGGTAAAATTTAGATAAATATAAGAAATATTTTCTTGTGTAATCCAAGTGCATTATTAAGGCACATCACTGTAGATCTCCCACTAATTTTAAAATATGATGAAAATCTTGGATGCTTAGAGAGTCAACTTGGCCATAGGGTGTGAGTCTATCATGAATAATTCCTAGATGCCTCTTTTAGCTATATTTTCTGATAACCAATGAAACCGCAAAAATTAGTGAAATATATTACATACTGAATCTATTGCACAATAAAAGAATATTGATGATATTGATAATTTGGGATTAAACTGATTTATTATTATTTGCCAAATATTATGAAGTGGTTTATATACATTATTTCTATTTTATTATATCTTCATACAAACCTGTGGGGTGGTTTCTTGCAACATTTCAGGTAGGTCATGGATTCTTGGGAAGAGGCCCCATACATATCCATGGTAAAATTAGAATTCCCCTGTTATTTTGCCAAGAACATATAAACATATTGGAAGGAATGCCCTATCCTGGCTTGACTTCACCCTCACCTTCCTAATGAGCACTCAGCTTGTGGCAACACCATTCAGGACAGCCACAACCTAATGGATCTGAGAAATAGCCAAATTCTATCTATGCCACTGTCCTTTTATCTGGGTTCGATCCAAGGACAATGCTTATAAAACTATATTTCTAAAATACTATTGTCTCCTCCGCACTTTATATGTGACTAAATTCAGATTTAATGAGGTTAAATATCTTGGCCACAGCTGTCGTGTAGTGAGTAATGACAACAGGATTTGAACCCAGCCCTGGAACCGGCACTCAGACATTTCACAGTGCCACAAAATTCCGTGTGAGCAAAGATAACTGGCTGCACAAGCCTGAACTCAAACCACAACTCAATCCTTGTTTCCTACCACCCTCATTTAGTGCGGGGAATTCTTTCTTGGTTTTATATGAAAACTCTGACGGGCCTATGACCTTTCTGATGACTCTTAAGTAGGAGACACATTAAATCACAAACATAATCTTGATTCAGAAATTTAAATGCCAGCTCCATGCATGTAATAAATGACACCACAAACTTGATGTTAAACCCCTGGTCCCCAGCTAGGTCTTGCTTTGGCCTGGATACCTTTACTGGGAAAGGAAGTTGTACTGGCTTCTTTGTTTCTTCCCTTCAGCTTCTTAGCTTCCTTTCACTATCTATTTTTCAGACCCCCACCATGTTTGTAACTAAGGGGAGGAAAGGGAGAAAAGAAAAGGGGATGGGACCATTTTTACTAGTACAGTAGAAATAGGGCTTTGCACTCTCTGGACTTGGCAAACTGAGTTTTCTGTCCAAGGACACTTTGTGGATCCTTCAGAGGTTCCCTGCTGGGCCTCTCTCTCTGGCAGGTTTTCATTGTGGTGACTTGCAATCCCTTCCACAGCTGGCTTATCTGGTAGTACAGACTTAGCCTCTTCAGATAATCCCACGGGACAGGACCTCAGACAGCTGCATCCTGACCTCTCTCCTGTGTCCTCTACTACATATCCATCGGGAAACACTCTCTCATTCTGTGCCTTAACACACTGGGAGTGGAAGCAACTTCAAACACAGCAACACTTGGATGTCACCACTGCCACCACCAGCCCTCCTCTATTGTCTACCCTGGGGTCAGATAACAGTTCATTGTGGTCTCAACTTTGGGAAACACATGGCAAACTCGTCTGGTCCTGTGAGGGCCTCTCCTTGGTCTTGGGATGAGAAAAAAATGCCCTCACCTCCCTCTCAACCCTTAGGATGTGATGAGTACTCACAGTACCGTGACCCACTGCTCCTTCCAAACACAGTCCAGTCTCATTATTTGTGCTAGTTGTGTTCTATAAAGTTGCCAGGAACACTGATTTAGCAAAGACTGAGCCATTGCTGCTGGGGAAAATACGGAGTTAGGTTCTTGAATCTTTGGTCACAAAGATTTTCATCAGTCCAACAATATAGAACCTTGTTTTCGTGTGTTTCTGTTTGAAGACACCTTATTTAATAAACATTGCTGATTCATTGACATGGAACTTACAGCCAACAGCACTGTAACTCAGGCCTGAATGAAGCTTACCTAACACATATTTTGTTCCATAAGGCACATTACTGCCTTCTTGAACTTAGAACACCAGAGAGCCCTTCAGCACTATGCTTGAGGCCATTTTGATAGCACATGAGCATAGGGTGACTCAAATTTTTTGCTACTCTGTAAATGTTCTATGTGACCCCAGAAGTGTGGCAAGTATTGATTTTGAGGTTATAAATAAATCTTAATGAATACACAAGTTTGGGATCCAACAATAAATGAGGTTCAATTGTAAATATTTTCACAACATTTTCACCAAACCGTCTCCCGTCTTTGTTTTATATCTATACTCCTGTTCTGGCTTAAGATTCCCAGGATAAGAAAAGTGGCCTTTTCTGGAGCCAGCCCCTGTGTACAACTGAGCATGGTGATTAAGAGTCTCACTTTGGTATTTGACCTCTATTGTCTTTCAGTGCCTCATAGAAATGTAGATTTTATCATTTGAGGGGGTACCAGTCAGGATTTACCATTGCAAGAAACAGAAACCAAATCTGAAGAATCGAAGCTAAAAATACATTTATTAAAACGCCATTGGGGAAAACAGACTCTAGGGGGAAGCTGAAGGACCTGGATTGTAAAAGAGGCAGGAGCAAGGGAGGCCGGGCTGCAGCCAGGACCTCAGTCAAAAACGGGCTGTAAAGGAGACCAGCTTTGCTGCCGCTGCCCGCGGCTGAGCTGGGGCCGCTGCTCAATTTATTGCTTCTGGATCTGATGGAGCTACCTGCTCGTTTCTCCTTTTGCCTCATTAGTTCACAATACAAAGTCCACAGCAGGTACCTCTCACTGACTCAACTGAGACTATGAGTTCTGTGTCCTCCGTGCAAGGGAGGCTCTAAAAATAAAGATTTGGCATTTTCGGTTTCCGTAGCAGGAAGAAGGCTCTATCTCCCATAGAGACTAATAAAGTGAGAAATTTGTCATGGGTAGAATATTTGACAGCCAGAAAAACAAATGAACACTAGGATTCATGCTCATAGACTTTAATGACCAATAGAATTGGAAGAAAATGCCAAACACATCAGTTAATTTCAATCTCTCTTCCAGTTGTGAGATGCCTCTTGAGAGTGTTTTGGAAAATAATCTTACAGCCTCTGCTTAAATTTTCAAATGATGGAAAGATTGTGAGATAGTATGTTCTAATCTTCTGCAACTCTTGTCTAAAAGATTTTAATATGATTTCCAGTTCACAAAATCATTTCTTAGGGTTTTCGTCATCATATAGGCTTTATCTAGATGCATTGTAGTTTCTAAATATCCTGCTTTTGATATGCTACTCAGACCTGAGCACAATATTCTCCACATGGACTGGCAAATGCATAGACTATTTTTTTCATTAATTGAATCTGAGATTGTGTTGGCTCTTTTATATAATCAAAATATAATGATGACTCATTTTAAGCTAAAACATTTAAATATTTTCATAAGAACTGCTGCCAAAGTAATCCCTACAAGTGAGCCTCTAGACTTAATTATTTAAAAGACTAAATTGAGGTTTTTACATTTATTCCTGTTGCTTGCACCTATTTAGTTTTAGCTCAGTGATCTGGTTTGTCAAGATCCTTTTGGATTTTAAATTTTTTATTGTCTGTGATAGTAGGATTTCCTTTGAGGGTCATGCAATCTATTAATTTGTTTGGCACATCTATATTTGCATCTAAGTTATTGATAAAAGTCCATGATTGTTAGTCATTATATGACCAGTGCCTGGAACACTGTAGGTTCACAAAAAATCTTGTAGAAGGAATGATAGAAACTCAACAAATAGCATGACCATTATCTTACTGAGAGTGGGGAGTTGTAAAGGAGTGAAACAACTTTAGAAGATAAGTCCTCTCTCACCAGTTGCTAAATATGCCTCCCCCACCCCGAGATAGAAGTAAATCTTCTCTCAACACCCACCCTGCGTGGTGGAAATATGAAATATGGGGTGTTAGAAAAACTTATAAAGAGGTCTATAATACCAGGTAGAAGGTTTACTTCTATTTTGGGGGGTCAGGGGGACATATGCTGTGAGTTGTAGGATATTTAGCAACATCCCTGACCTCTAGTCACTAAATGCCAGAAGAATCATTTCTCTCACTTGTGACAACCCAAAGTGTCTTCAGAAATTGCCAGATGTCTTGAGGTGGGGGTGGGGGCAGTATTACCCCCACTGGAGAACCTCTGCTCTAACCATAAGAACTTTAATCAATGATCACATCAAGAAAGACATATTTGGTTAATTGTAATTACCAAAAGTCTACGTGAAGGAATCACACAAGTTATAAAAATTAAGCGAGGGTCTTCGCTATTCAATAGAATAGAATGTGTCAGAAGTGTTCATGTATATCTTATTACAGCCATAAATATTTAATAACTACTCAAGTCCAAAAAGATCTCCCATTTCAACCTCATAGAAAATCACTTAATTTGACAGTTAATAGAGAAGTGTTTTACTCAAATTTCTTGTTTGCACTTCATTAAATAAGCAGTATTTCCTAGGATGTTTCTTGAATTCTCAGGCCCCTTTAGAGGATCACAGGACTGACAAGTTTTTGGACTCCAAGTTGCGAACTGTAAGCTGTGGCAGGAACTCTTCAAGACGGACTGCAAGATCCCACATTGACTTGTACCGTCAAGAAACTGACCAGACTTTCAGGAAGATGAGGAAACTCTTAATATGCTTTGGATATCTCATTCTGTAGTGGTTATAGGGAATGACATGGCAAATAATATAGGGCATAGAAAAATCATCATCCTAAGGAGGATGCCACAGTTGTTAAAATATCCCTTCCTTGATCCTCACTGCTAATGCAATTATGATATGACAGACAGACAGACAGACAGACAGACACACACACACACACACATCCCTCTGGGTATTTTGTGTGATTGGGGGGCATTAGAGTTTAATTAAGAGATTGCCAGCCCTCATTATTGTGAGGGAAATAGTTTATTATACATGGAGCATCAGGAAACTATGAGCCTGAGATTTTAGAGTATTTTGTGTCATTCATTATGACATATTAAATTTGTACAGAAAGAAAATGATTCACATATTACAGAAGAACAAAAAGAGTTAACAGCATTACCCAGTGGAGGCAACTAAAAACCAGAAGCATTTTAATTATTATTATTATTATTATTTTTGGCCATTCCTGGAAGTATTTCTCCTCGAGGGCAGTGTTTTCTTACTGAAATAACAAGATCAACAGTGCCGGCACCCTTGGTTAATTATGTCTAACACATTCAGTAAATTTATTTTTCCAAGAAAAATTTGGGAAGGTAGGAAACTTAGCCACCTTCGGAGCATTTCCAGTTATACTGACGAGGAAAAAATGTTACATCTCAAGCCTTTATCTTTGTGTTGGCTGGCTGCAGGCCATTAGAAGAAGCCATTGAGAAACATGTGATTTCTAGGCACTGACTTTGAACTCACACACTGAATTTAAAATGGAGAGATTACAGTGACAACAAAAGCAATCACCTCAAAACTAATGAGAGTTTTAGGTCTCTAAAGCATAGATAAAATCTAAGGTGTTATTACAGAAAAATTTATAAAGAGGTCTATAATACCAGGCAAACATGGAGATATCCATTGTCTTGGCAAATATTTTACTTTGTTAAGGGGCCAATCCTTATCAAATTGTTCCACAAGTCTAGAAAAAAATCTGTGCCAATGTCTTCGTCTCAAATGTGAAAAGATGAATAAACCTTTAACCCCTTGTTACTGTAATAAACTGGCAAGAGTTTTCACACTTCCTGAATGATGCAGTGTGTTCTATGGCTGAAACAGACCAGACTAGATTCCTGCTCGAAGGGATAATCCCTATTTGCACTGCTAGTGGAAGGGAAGGACAAGTTATTAATCTTTACCTGAGACTCATGCTGGGGTGATGTTACCATAATAATTATTGCTTAAATTCAAGTCACTATTGTGGACACTTAAATCATGATTCTGTGTTACTAGGAAACCAAACTAGTGAAGAAAATAGCTCTTCATACCTGTTAAATAAAATAATACTTTTTTATTTTGATAGCAAATGGCAGAGAAATTCACTGTAATTGAGCCACACAGACTGTATTATTATAACTTAATTGATTGGTCCAGTGGGAGAGGAAAAAAAGCCAATTTTATAAACAAATTGATGGTTTTAAAACTGAAATTGACTTGCTCATTAGATGGATTGACTAAATGGACTTTTTTCATTGTGTGAATAGTTTGTAAAACCAAGACTATGATATAGAGAGACATGAGGAACAACATTTTTGAAAAAAGGACCAGTTATTAAAAGTACACCTATCGTTTGATCCAGCAATCCCACTATTGGGTATTTACCCAAAGGAAAAAAAATCATTTTATCAAAAATACACTTGTACCCAAATGTTTATTGCAGCACAATTCACAATAGCAAAGATGTGGAATCAACCCAAGTGCTCATCAATACATGAGTGGATTAATAAAATGTGGTATATGTATACCATGGAGTACTACTCAGCCATAAAAAATGGTGAACTAATACCTTTTGTAACAACCTGGAGGGAACTGGAGACCATTCTTCTAAGTAAAGTATCACAAGAATGGGAAAACAAACATAACCTGCACTCACTATTAAATTGGAACTAATTGATCAACACTTAGGTGCACACATGGAAGTAAAACTCAACAAAAATCAAGCAGGTGGCGGAAGGAGGAGTGGATTGGTAAATTCACAGCTAATGGCACAATGCACACTAGCTGGGGGATAGACACACTTATAACTTTGACTCAAACTGTACAAAAGCAATTTATGTAATCAAAACATTTGTACCTTCATAATATTCTAAAATTTAAAAAAAAAGGGACCAGTAAAGCAATGAAATAATGCTTATTCTACTAGTGTGCAGCTGACCAAACATCTTTAGCTTTGGAATCACACTGGCGGTGAGCACACTTAAGTCATGGCAGGAGAAGGAAAAGAAACAAAAAAGATCAAGTGGAAACCGACCAGGGAAGCTTTTGTACCCTTTTGGGCTGTTTAACCTTTACCATTATCTTCTTGGGTAAATTTGGGACATTTAACAAAAGCAACAGCAAGAATAATTTTGAGCTCCTGCTGTAAGCCAAGTTTCCTGCTAGGTGATTTATGCATATTATTAAATTTTATCCTAACAACAGATAGGTGCACATTATTATTCAAGTTTTTCAGCTAATGAAAGTGAGGTGCAGAAGGTTAAATATCTCACCCAAGGGTCAATAAGTAGTAAGTAACAAAGCTAAGACTCAATACCAGATCTATCTCATTATACAAACTATATTGCCTTAACACAAATGTTTGACTATCTATATATAGATATAGAATAGATAGATATGAATACATATACTACACATACATAGACATACACGTATGTTGGTATATATGAATATATACATATTCATATATATGTACATATACTTATTATATACAGCTTATGAGGCAATGTACTAAAGACAGATGAACACTGTAGCTCTGAGGCTAACTGTCCTTATGATCTTTTATATCTTTGGCTTTTGGTTTCTTCAGGTTTCAAAACTGGCACACTTTATCACCAAATAATGCTTAGAACTATTTAAGATTGTTGGCTTAGAGTAGATGTCAAATTATAGGACAAGGTAAAGCCAAGGGAAAACACACCTCAGGAGAGAGAATAGGTTCCAAAAGCTGAGCAAAGAGGCTGAAAAGGCTGTACATATTTCTCCAGCCATGGCAGAATCTTTGGGCTAGTGAGAGAAAGGACAAGTATGTACATTTCGTCTATTCTGCTCTTCATTGTTTAGTATAAACAAAGGGGGGTTTGATGACAAAAGATCTGTCTTGCTCCACCCTTCTTCCCTTTCTCTGCCAAATTTTTGGAGGCAGCAATGTCTTGGAAACCAATCAATTAAACTCAAATGGTCTACTTGGAAATAAATGGACAGAGTCACTAACTCTGTGCAAGGGGGGCCCATGCAGTGCATGCGTCTACTTACAATGATGCTTTCTAAAGTATTAGGAATGAACTCTTTATACTGAGACCATGAAGGCACTCTTTTTGCTAAGAGCAATGAGACTTGACATTTGTCTCTATTTCTTTGTTCTCAGTTGAGATGAAATCCAGACAGTTGGGGGCTTGGGAAAATACTGTATGTGGTTTGTTTTAATGCATTCTCCTCTAGATTCTGTTGCCAACCTGTAGAACTGCCCCTTCCCTTCCCCTGTCCAGGCCCTCTCCATGCATACACCCTGTGGCCAGAGAGCCAAATACTATATGAGCCAAAAGTATTTTCAATAGCAATACCAGGAAAATGCTGTTTCTAATGGCGTGGAAAAAGCAAACAGAATAAAGGCCAGCTTTATGGGAATCTTAAACCTAGACCTCTGAAGAAGGAAAGTATAAGCACAGATGACTGATAGGAGGAAGAATGTTTCTGCTTTTTGACAGGACAAATTTAAGGTAATGTCTCCTGTCACATTTCATATTTTTAAAACGAATACCTCCAGAGGAACTCGTCAGAAATTATATTGTCATGAGTAAGCACATGAATGTTTTAACCTCTTTGTTCAAAAAATAGTTACTAATTGCTTGCTTATGTATGAAGCAGGTTTGTATAATAGATATAGAGGTCTACTCCCTTCTTTCTGCTCTATGGAGTTATCGCATCAAATTGTCACTACCTGTGCACACGTGGAGTTTTCATCAGATACGGTGTCCCTTGGGTCAAGGGAGGGCCCATCCTACCTTCCTTTTCTATAACTCAGGGTTTGTCCAATGGTTTATGCCTCAGATTCCAGGGTCTTACCCTCAGGTAGGAGAGTTAAATGCTGTGCTAATAATCATGCAACTGGTCATGAACTTGAGCCATGCTAGTGGTGTGGCCATCCCAGTTATTACAGTTCAGAGACAGTTGCTGAGTTGGGAATGGGGGGATCAGGAATTGTTCAAAAGGGAGTGATGCTTGCTTATATTGGGCACCCAGAGAGATGGGCTGGTTGTGAATAGGTAGAGAAAATAACAAGAAGCAATTAATGAGGCAGTACACAAAATGGAAAATTAATCCTGTTCTGTGAGATGAACTTCTGTAAAGTTCAAATCTGAGCAAGAGTTGAGGTAGTATGGTATAGTGGAAACAAAACAAAACAAAACAAAACAGTGTTAGAGTCAGATGGGTACAGTGTCTATGCCTGGCATTGATTCTTACTGCTTAACCTTGGTGAGACTGCTGTCCCTGGCTACAAGTGGGACTACTGGAACTCTGTTGATTTGCTGTATCCCAACTGCCTTGAATATTGCTTTTCATAGAGAAAGAGGTTTAAACAAATACTTGGAGAATAAATGTCAACCAAAGGAACAGAAATTAAATGAAATAATGTGGAAGCTCCAAGTACAAGTTCTGTAACTTTCTTCCTTCTTTATCCTCTTCAGAAAACTTTATTGGCTTTGCATCGCATACTCTAGCTTCCATTTACCTTTCCAAATACATTCCTCATTATTTTTCTATAAACAACTTACACTCCTGCCTACCAAGTATATTACTGTTATCTGTATATTATCCATAATCTATCCTAACTTAAACTATTGCCTGTTTTCATATTATTCTTTCCCTTCATATCTATATGCCCATACCTCGTGACCCAGATCAGATACTAGCCCCACAAAGGATTTCCTGATCCCTGAGAGTTATAATTAGTCTTTACTTTCTCTGAAATTCCTTAGCAATGTATGCGCCTTTTCCTTTGTGGCATGTAACATTTATAATTTTTGTTATGTTTACTTATGCAAATGTTTTTTCCTTCATTAAACTTTATACTTTTTTTATTTTGCAAGTTTTATTGAGCATTTCTCATATTAAAATCACTATGCTAAATTGTATACATGGAAAGGCAATCAGACATTGTCATCATTTTAATAGAGTGCTCTGTATATTACATTGGATATGTAAGTCAATGATTACATTAGAAAATATTAAATCTATGTAATAATAGCAATTATTTTATTAAACAGAATACAGAGATGTTAAAAATAATTTCAAGAAGATATGTCATTTTAGCTGAGATGCCAGGAAGGGCTAGTAGTTAGACTTTTATATAATATTATAGATCCCCCATCTGGGAAGAATGCATATCTTTGAATTGGACATGTCATGTTGATACATAGCTTCTTTCCATATCTTCAATATAAAGTATTTCTAAATCCTATAGGGACAAGAAAAATGCCCTTTCCCTGATTATCTGCCTCGGATCTGATGTCATGGCATAAATGCAGAATATTTATGAGTGGCCAGATACTTGCTTAAATGTTTTCCAATTACCCTGTTTTCCCTTTCTTGCCTAAATTACATGTTATATAATGCATCTGATATTTCCCTGTCTTCTAACAGAAACCTGTTCCAATCAATATTTAAAATTTAGAAAACATGAGCAAGATAAGCTCTGACAACTTTCCTGGCATCTCTTTTTTAGTTGTATGAATTGCTGTGGTATTGAGAGAGGATGGAAGAGGGAAGACACTGGAGAATCACTGGGATTTGTGAAACCTTTGGAGAGAAGCTGCCTCCCCGATTCAAATCACTGACTGATTCAAATGCTCATCTTTTCTGGAAACACACTCACAGATGCACTCAGAAATAATATTTTACCACCTATCTGGGGATCCATTAGCCTAGTCAAGTTGACACATAAAATTAAACATCAGAGAGAGAGGGAGAGAGAGAGAGAGAGAGAAAGAAGAAAGGATTGGCTCATGCTATGGTAACAGCTGTCAAGTCCAAGATTCATAGGGCATGCTGGCAATCTAGAAACTCAGTAATAGTTGATGTTGTGCTCTTGAGTCCAAAATACTTAGGGCAGGCCACCAGAAGGCCAGAAACTCAGGCAGAATTCCTATGTTGTAGTCTTGAGGCAGAATTATTTCTTCTTTGGGGAGTCTCAGTCTTTGCTCTTTAGGCCTGCACCTGATAGAATGGGACCCTCTCACATTATGGAGGGTAATCTGATTTATTTAGAGTCAACTGATTATAAATGTTAATCACACCTAAAAAAATTACAACCCCAGAAATATCTAGACTAGTGTTTGACCAAACAACTGGGCACCACAGTCTGGCTATGGTGACACATAAAGTTAACCATCACAAATGGTATTACAATCATGCTGAAAGACTCATAGATGACCTTGGCACTTCTGAAAATGAGTGAGTGAGAGCTGAACCTGAACAATGCACTAAGGATCCACCCTGACATCCACAGGTGGGTAAATGTTAGAAGTGGGTGTGTCCTGAGAGTCAGGCAGGAGACTTATCCCATGAACTCCATCTAGCCAACATTGACTGCCAGACTTACCACCACCCTGCAATGTATACATGTTTAAAGTGTGCTACTGACAATTGTGCCAACACCAAGCAGTGAACTAAGCGCTACAAAAGACCAATTTGAAGGAATCCTATTTTTATGAGCTTATATTGATGATTATGTTTTATTTAGTCATACTTACAAAAGAAAGTCTATGATTCTTCAGCTTGTACTTATAGTTTCACTGGAAACATGCTGATTTCTGTTAAGGACTTCTGAAGATCCTAGCCAAAAACTTTCCGGGAGTTACTTCTAGGTTCAGATCCAAAGAATACATAGTCTGTACCCAGATCCCCCTTTGGAGACACAGCATGGGGAGGAACAGTGGGGAAGGAGGGAGAAGACGGGTAAGAACCACAGCCTGGAGCCTTGGCACTGCGATGCTCACTCAGGGTCCAAAGGACTTGGCTCCTAATTTTAGAAGATGGAAAGTGGATCACCTATTAGAAATAGTTTTAGAAAAAAAATAAAACAACAACAACAAAACAATAGAAATGTCAAAGAGTATCAATAGAGTTAGATAATATGAAAGATTAGGAGTCTGAATAAGGAATATGGAAAAAACAGTTGCTAAATGATTTAACACAACAATGTATTAGCCTGGATGCTGTGAAAATAATATTGCTAAACAAGAAGACCAGGATCTTCTCATGGGGGCAGTGCAAGATGGTGGACTAGAAGCAGCTCACACCCACTGTTCTCTGGGAGAGGATTGAAAGTTGCAAGTAGATGCTCACCTATGGATGGACCCTCTTGGAGAGAGAGCATTGTAGATCATCAGAGAACTGATGGGAGACACTCAGAGTGAAGGAGACAGGGACAGGGAGATCCACTATCTAAGATCAGAAGATACCTGGAGACCCCTACATGTGAGGAAGGGATAAAGGAGAGAGTTCCAGGGCTCCACGCTCCCCTTATAGACATTGCAACTTGAGCCGTGGGGGGCCCCACCACCACCATGGGCCTCTGTACTAATAAGGGAACTGCCTAGAGCTTGTGCAGTAATGTTGCACTGGAGAGCAGGCTCAGTAGGGACCCAGCCTCTGTTCCCGGGTTGCTGCAATGGATGTCATTTTGAACTATCAGGTCTGGAATGCCTGGTCTTTACTGCAACTACTTCCACCTGAGCCCTGCTGGGCCAGGGAGAGAGCAGAGAGAGCAGATGCTCTTGCACCCTTCATGACTGGGAGCTGAGCTTCCCCTGACACTGGGAAATTTGAATGGAGTGAGCACCTAGGCCACTCAAGAGGTCCCACGATAACAGCCTCAGAGAGAGGGAGACCAGCCATTTGCCAGTCCAGCCTCTGTAGCACCATATGCCAACTGAGTAACAAGACCCCTGGCCTGGTGTACCACCCAGTGGGCCAAGCCCACACACTACATGGAGGTTCATACCCTCCAGACCCATATACCTCATGGAGTCTGTACAGTAATGGAGGTCTATACCACTATAGCACCACATGATGCCATGCTTGCAGTCCAGTGCTCTACCATGGACCCACTAGCCATGAACCACACCCTGCTGCATGCCAACATTACACCTGGACCTGGGTAGAATGAATGCCTGCAGCCCTGACACCCATGGCCACTGCCTAGATAGCCTTGCCCTGTAGCCACTACCACCACTGCAGGGAGATCTGGGCTGAGCCATCTCCTGCAATACCTGCCTCTTTGAGAGCGACTCACCTAGCCCCTAACTTGACCTTCCAACAGTGGCCTGGGGACCAACCCACTACACCACACAAAGATCTCTCAGCACTGGCTTGGACTATGACAACCACAAGTGGATGGAAAAATGCAGAACAGCTACATCATGGGCTCTCAGTGCATCTTCCCCTCTCCTGCCAGATCAGTCTTCCAGAATAGGACACAAATGTGCCACATAGGGACCTCTACTTCTTCTCACTAAGTAGGAAAGTTTCCAGCAAAGAAGAACAGGTGCATCACAAACCTATCTGCCTTGAACTGAGAGAAGAGATTGCAGAAGAGAACAAATCAGCAAAATAATTCTGGCAACATGAAAAAACAAGCTAGTTTGATATCTCCAAAGGATAGCAATAGAACTATAGTAATAGAACCCAATTAAGGGGAAATTGTCAAAGTGTCAGAAATGGAATTCAGAATGTGAATGGCAAATAAGATGAATGGGATTGAAGAGAAAATTGAAAGCCAACACAAAGAAGCTAATAAAAATTTCAAGACAGAAAAGAAAAAAATGAAAAAGTTTCTAAAGATATTGGCAGCATAAGAAAAGGCATAATAGAACTTAAAGAAATGAAAGACTCATTTAGGAAATTTCAAAATGTAGCAGAAAGCTTCAACAACAGGCAAGACCAAGCAGAAGAAAGAATTTTAGAACTTGAAGACAAGGCTTTTGAAATAACCCAAGTCAGCCAAAGATGCAGAAAAAAAGAATAAAGAATAAGGAACAATCACTCAGAGAAATATGTGACTATGTAAAGCCAATATAATGATTATAGGTATCCCCGAGGGAGAAGAAGAAAAAGAAAAACACAAAGAAAACTTATTTGAGGGAATTATTAAGGAATACTTCCCTGGTATCACCAGAGATTTAGATATCCAGATACAAGATGATCATTGAACACCGGGAAGATTGATAGCAAATAGGACATCTCCAAGACAGATAGTCATCAAGCTGGCCAAAGTCAAAATGAAGGAGAACACTCTACAAGCTGTAAGATGAAAGCAACATGTAACCTACAAAGGAAAACCCATCAGGCTAATAGCAGACTTCTCAGCAGAGACCTTGCAAGCCAGAAGGGATTGGGGCCCCATTTTTAGTCTCCTTAAACAGAACAACTGCCAGGCAAGAATTTTGTATCTTACAAAACTCTGTTTCATAAATGATGGTGAAGTAAAGACTTTTACATATAAACAAACACTAAGGGAATTAGATCTACCATATAGGAAATGCTCAAAAATGCATCATGCATGGAGCAGCACAATAGATACCCACCAGTGTAAAAATATCCACAAGTAAAAGCTAAAAGTTTATAAAACAGTAGCACAAGAGGGAAAACAAAACAACAAAGTATAATTTAGCTTGATGAACAGAATAGTATCCCATGTATCAATACTGACACTGAACGTGAACAGTTTTAATGCTCCACTTAAAAGACATTAACTGGTTGAATGGATGAAAAATCATAGCCCAAGTATATGCTATCTCTAAGAAACCCAACTAACTTGTAAGGACACGCACGGGCTCAAGGTAAAGGGATGACTAAGACCCCAGAGGCAAATTCAGCAGAGACAAAAATAATGAGACTTAATTAAATTAAAAAGCTTCTGCATAGCAAAGGAAATAATCAACAGAGTAAACAGGCAACCTAAAGAATGGGAAAAAATATTTGCAAACTATACTTTCAACAAAGGACTAATTTCCAGAATCTACAAAGAACTCAAACAAAACAGCAGAATAAAACAGACAATCCCATCAAAAAGTGAGCAAAAGACATGAACAGGATTTTTTCAAAAGAAGTTAGACAAATGGCCAAAAACATATGAAAAAATGTTCAATATCACTAATCATCACGGAAATGCAAGTTAAAACCACAATGAGATAACACTTTATCCCTGTCAGAATGGGGCCACTAATAAAAATTCAAAAAACAATAGATACTGGCATGGATGCAGAGAAAAAGATATACTTATACACTGTTGGTGGGACTGCAAACTAGTACAACCTCCATGGAAAATAGTATGGAGATTCCTCAAAAAGCTAAAAGTAGACCTACCATTCTATCCAGCAATCCCACTACTGTGTATCCACTCAAAGGAAAAGAAATCATTTTATCCAAAAGACACTGGAACTCAAATGTTTATTGCAACACAATTCACAATTGCTAAGATATGGAATCAACCTAAGTGTCCATCAATTCACGAGTGGATAAAGAAAATATGGTAGATATACATACTATAGAGTATTACTCAGCTATAAAAAGGAATGAAATAATATATTTTGCAGCAACTTGGATGGGACTGGAGACCATTATCCTAAGTGAAATATGTCAGGAATGGAAAAACAAACATCACATGTTCTCACTAATAAGTGGGAGCTAACGAGGGGCACACCTGGGTATAAAAAGACATCAGGGACATTGGAAACTAAGGAGGGAGATTGGGAGGGGAATGAGGGATAAAAACGTAACTATCAGGTACAATAAACACTGTCCTGGTGGCGGACACACTGAAAGCCCTGATTTCAGCATTTTACAGTGTATCCGTATAACAAAACATTTGTACCCCCTTAATAGTTTGAAATTTAAAAAAAAGAAGACATTCCATTTCTTTTTCTGGAAATAAAACAAACAAAATAGGATAATAGGGTTAAATTGACAAGTACTGGGGACTCAACCTAAAGACCCAATGTGCAGATGAAAGAACAGACAAGATATAGCAAAAACAACATTCACAGGAATAGCAGAATATTTCTCTAATCTAAAGAAGTGTACCAGTTTAGATCCTAACTGCCATCAGTACTGTGTTTCCAGCCCTAAGGAAGTGAAAACGACACCTAAACATGCTGTGGGGTTCTGTCACACCCATAGGAAAGGGCAGTGGGACAGTTGAGACATACATGTTCCCAGTGTCATCCCAGGGCAGGAGATGATACGGGAGATGTGAATTTTAGATGGGATGAGATGTATACCTCTTTAATTTTTCAAACCCAAGCCCTAAGGTCTGGAGATGCTGGTGTATTTCTGATGGTATCAGATGAAAGATGAATCAAAATAAGAAACTCAGGAATGACATAGTCATGATTGGAATAATTTGAGTGTTAAAATAAGCATAAACAGGTGAGTAACAAAATTACCTTTTTTTTTTTGAGACAGAGTCTCACTCTGTTTCCTGGGCTAGAGTGAGTGCTGTGGTGTCAGCCTATCTCATAGCAACCTCAAACCCCTGGGCTTAAGTGATCCTACTGCCTCAGCCTCCTGAGTAGCCGGGACTACAGGCATGCACCACCATGCCCAGCTAATTTTTTCTTTACATATTTTTAGTTGTTTGGCTAATTTCTTTCTATTTTTAGTAGAGACGGGGTCTTGCTCTTGCTCAGGCTAGTCTCGAACTCCTGACCTCAAGCGATCCACCTGCCTCGGCCGCCCAGAGTGCTAGGATTACAGGTGTGAGCCACTGTGCCCGGCCCCCAAATTATCTTTTTTTACAAAAGAAAATCAATACCTGTTTTTAATTGGTGGTATTTACAACTTTAATAGAATTTTTGAAATCTGGTAAAGGAGAAGGAGCAAAATAGAATATTGAAGCTATATCTTTTAAAAAGCAAATTAAAAATTATTTATATGTTATTGACTTGGGACATTTAGTTAAAACAGATTTTTAAAATGTCTGAGAAAATTATGCTACTAAAGTTATGATGTCTAATATCATATACACAGGTGCTGAACTCAAAAAAATTACAGAAGAGAAAGAAAACATTGAAAAGAAGATAATAATAAAAAATGGCAAAAGCAAGAATTAATATAAAATTATAATACCTATGAAAACATCAATTCATAAAGTAAAAGTGCCAGATATTATTAAGTTGAATTCAGTCTCATGCTTGAAGTAGTTAAATAAACTCAAACAAAATTGAAACCTTAGGTAGAAAAAATAATAAATGATCAAGGACTTGTAAAATAATCAAGAAAAATTAATATTAACTAAAATAGAAATAAAGCATTTTTATTGCTAATGGGTGAAATTCTTAAGGAAGACTCACCAGTCACGAACATATTCATATATCTAGAAGTAGAGCCTAAACGTGGACAAATCAAAAGTTATCTGAAATATAAGGAGAAACTAATTCTACTGGAAGATTTTAAAATGTATTTTTAATCTACTACTGATCAAGGAACCCAAATACATCTGCATTTAAGCTTCTTGCTTAAACTATTAGATGACTGATAACATAGAAGACTGGAAAAGTATATTTAATAAAATTGATTAACTGATAGGTATAAAACTTTTCCCAGCAAACTGAGAAATTAAAAATTTTCTATTGTCCATGGGACATTTACAAAAGATTGCAAAGAAAATCACAACAAACTCTATAAGGCAGTAATGGTGCAGGCCACCTTCTCAGACCACCAAGTGACAACACCAGAAACTTTAGATAGTGACTTTGGCTTTCTTATACAATGACAACATGATTATAAATCACTTTAAACTTTCTGGGAAGCAGTTTGGCAATATGTATCAAGAAGTTTAAGCATGTTTTTATCTATTTGTAGAGTAATTCCACTTCTAAGAAATCATTCTAAAGAACTGTTCTGAAATATGGGTACATATTTTTGCCAAAGCTTTTATCAACATGTTCAACAATTAAGAAATTATTAAGATATGATATCTCCATATGATGGTGTATTATACAGAAATTAAATAATATTTAGTAAGATATTTGAATGACATGGGAAAATAAAAATGATACAATGTGGCATGGAAAATTTAATAAACTAGAACTGTATTTATATAATCTCAGAGAGAGACAGAGAAAGAGTAGTTGAAGAAAGTGTATCAAAAATATTTATCATTACACTTGTGATTACTGTAATAAAAATAGCTTTAGTATATTTTTTGTAATTAATTATATTTTAATAATTCTTTTCAAGATGTCTATTTAAAATAAGAAAAAGTAAAATAATAATTATTTTTTAAAAACATAAGTTTTCATTTGAAAATTGAGTACAGTGTCCATGGGTGATTGGTTCCAGGATCACTTGTTGATATCAAAATATGAGGATGCTCAAGTCCCTGATATAAAATGGCATAGCATTTGCATATAACCTGCACAGATTCCCCTGTATACTTTAAATCACCTCTGGATTACTTAAATACCTAATGCTATGTAAATACTTGTTGTTTTTTGTTTGTATTAATTTTATTGTTATATTATTTCCTACTATATTTTAAAAATGTTTTTGATTGGAGGTTAGTGGAGTCCATGGATATGGAACCCAGAGATGTGAAGGGCCAACTGTATTATAAGATTGTATGACCATTGCTACGCACAACATCTTTAAATGCTTCATGTTTAATTCAGTTGTCCTATGAAATGTGAAGGGGAAAATCACACTCCCGTGGTAGTCTTAGGTATCACTGAGGTGGTAGCACAAGCTTGGAGAAGGCATGCTGATGGCAGTGGTAATTACCTAGAGACCCTCCGTGGAAAAGATGAATTTTGGAGAGAGGCGTTGCAGCCATGTTGTGGACTGACCCTTTCTCTACAGATGCATTCTTGAAATGCAAATCAAATCATTCAGGAGTCTAAAACTCATCAGTGTTGCTCTCAGACTAGAAACAAAATTCCCGTATTTATAAGTTGACCGTATGTTCTAATTAGTCCTATAAAGTATCATTTTACAATACATTCTTGGCAAAATTATTGATAATGTTCCTTTTCACTCCAGAGCAGGTCCGGTTTGGATGACAAGTTAGACATCACTCTATTTCTGTGGTCTACAAGGCTTAGGCAGTTTGGCCTCCATATGCCTCCCTACACTCAGTTCTAACTCTACTTTTCTCTCTGCTATAACCACTCTGGCCTTTTTTAAGACCTTCTTATTAGTAGAATTCTTTATAGAGCTTGTGAGTTTTGGTGGCAGGGTGGTGATGCCGTGTGTTGCTGGGGTGGGTGATGGGGAAGCTGAGCACAAAGAAATGAGCAGGATGGAGGATTTCTTTTTTCATTACCTTTGACTGGCTTTGGAGACAAGACATACTATTTGCATTTGAGGCATGAGGTGCAGGGCTGCTGTGGAAAGCAGAGGTTCCACAGGATCCCCAAATGCAGGTATGAACATCGACACAGTATCACCAAGGGTCTAGGGCTGTAGGTATGTTAATGGGAGCACACAGGGATAAGTTATGCCAAGGCCTCAGCAATCAAGTTAGCAGAGAAGAATAGGGAGGAAAAAACAAAAGAAGAAACTAGACCCATGGGAGGTAGGAAAACTGATCTATCTAAGAAGCTGGCCCTAATAAGAGCAGTGATCAATTTCACAAAGCATAATGAATATGGGATTTCAGACCTAGTTCAAGTTTCTGTAAATATAGGAAATTATCAGTGGTGGTGGGAGAGCATACAGTTTACAAGGCGGACTCATAGAGACAGCATGCTATATACTCAAAGCAATATTTGTGATGGTGATAAAACTCCATCTATTCACAGGAAGTGAAACAGAATATAGAATCTGGCCTACTGGGAAAAGGAGGCTGGCAGAACTAGAAACAATTTGGGCTCAAGGCACGTCTTCATTCTTTAAGGGGAATGAGCTGTTCAGGCAGGAGCGTGCCTTAGGTCACAAGTGGAGTGGAGAGACATCATCTAGAATCCTGAGACCCAAGGAGAGAGTTGCTAACTAGAGCTCACCATCATGGGCCACAAGATCTCTTTTCAAGACCCATTAGACAAAGACTGTGAGGCTTCCGATGTACTTATTGCCCCAGTCTGGAATGCATATGCGCCCGTAGATAGACCTGAAACATCCTACTGGTGGAGCACGGCTGGGCAAAAGTAAAGGAAACAAGGCAGGAGCCAGCAAGGAAGAGGGGATATAGTCCTGGGAGGCTCTTAGATAAGGGGAAGTGTGTAACAGACACTCCCCTCACCTAAAACTACAAGTTCACAACTTGTAGAAACCAAGCAATTGAAGAAATGCTTTTCATACTATATTCCCTTTGCTTTATTATTTAAATAAAAAATTCCTTCCTATGAATGCAAACCAGAAAAAGCCCAGTCTTTTTCCCAGTATTGTCATAATCATTTTTAAAGCACAATATTAGGAGATAGGATAAAATAAACAGTGTTTTTTGAACAGATGTTTTTTTGCTACTCTGCCTGGGAACAGCTGATATATATGAGGGTCTAGTCTAAGGCCAAGTTCAAAAATAATATTTTAGTTGGACCCAATACTCTTGTGATTTACACCTAACATTGCCCTTAACTCTGACTAAAAGCCAAATTTTAGTAACAAAAAGAAAGTTAGTGTAATTTCCTGGTTCTGAGCAGCGTCGAAAAGCTCCCAAGGAGACTAATCCAAGATCCAAGAGAGCTTTCACATCTTGTCGTCAGATGTCATGGGTGATAAACTCTGGTTCTGACACTTAAAATCTGCACTCAATGTTTCCCACGTATATTGTGAATTCGTTTATGGTAAGTAAACAAGAGAATGAATCATGTATATCTCTTCATAAATCCTTTGCACGTTTTCAGTAATGGTCACAAGAAGTTGAGCAACCTAAATTTTAAAACTATTAAACAATTCATAGATTTTCTCATGACTACCCTACTTTTTCTTGAGGTTTCATGTGGTCTCCTGAAATTCAAGACTCTACTAATCCACTCTTTTTAGTTCCTCTTGTTATAGTTTCTCTTTGGTTTTCTCTGGGAATGCTTTTCCTAATGTCAAGACTTGCTCTTTGAGAGCTTCTGCAAACACCATTCCATTAAATTTTCACATTTGATTTAGATACATGAAGTTACCCACTGGTTAGAATTTTTTGTGGGAAAATTTGAATTCCTTATTCTCACTGATTTTAGTTTGGAAACAGAAATTAATTTTATTTATTAAATACTTGCATAAGCAAATAAGAAATGAGAAAATAAACTTTTTACATTAAAAAACAAAAATGCCAAATTTATGTAGATTATTTTTGTTCTAGTCACTGTTTGGATTAGCTATACTATATCTCAATTCTATTATGTGAATATTTGATAACTAAATATATCATATTATATCTATATTTTACCTTCAAATTAATGTAATGTAATTCTCCCTATCAGAAAAAGTGATATTCATCTTGAATTCTTTTTTTTTTTTTTTTGAGAAAGGGTCTCACTGTGTTACCGGGGCTAGATTGCAGTGGTGTCATTATGGCTTACTGTAACCTCCAACTCCTGAGCTCAAGCCATCCTCCTGCCTCAGCCTCTGGAGTAGCTGGGACTACAGGCAAGCACCACCACACCTGGCTAATTTTTCTATTTTTTGTAGAGAGGAGGTCTCGAGCTTGCTCAGGCTGGTCTCGAAATCGTGGTCTCAAGAGATCCTCCCACCTTGGCCTCCCAAAGTGCTAGGATTACAGGTGTGAACCACTGCGCCCAGCCTCATCTTAAATTCTTTACTAAGTAACATATATTTGAGGAAACTAATTCCTGATGTTGCTTAATTGACTTTGGAATAGGAAGAATTATGCCCGAGCACTTTCCAAATGCAGTTTCAGGAGGCAGTATAAAGAAGAAATTAAGTCAATTGAAGAAAAAGAAAGAGAGGAAAAAGAAATTGGGGGAAAGGGTTTAATGAGCCAGTTACGGGGCAAATTTTAATGCTCAAACAATATAATAGTGATATCATGTATGGGCCTACATTAGTAGAGCATCAATGTTAAATAAGTTTAGTGTTAGTTTTCTCCCTGTATTTCATTAGCTTTATTTTTCACACATCATCTGGTTGTTCAGGTATGAAGGTGGTTTGGAAAGAATGTAAACATTTATTGGCCAATCATTTATTCCTGTTGTCATTGAAATGCGTTTTCTTAAAAAACTCAGTTTGATTTTCTTAACAGAATCTACAGAAAAACAATGCACAAATTGACTAATTTGACATACCTAAACAACTGTTGTAAGCTTGATTGTGTTGATCTTTTATTAGTGAATTTTTGGGGGGTAAGTTTGATGTCCTGGTCATGATGTTTACTTTTTAGTTACTCATCTTGTTGCTCTTATAGCTTCTGTTGAATATAATGACCATCAATTTTTAAAAGACCTGAAAAGAAAATTCTTATGTTTCATTGAAACTATATTATAAAGTTAGCGCATTTTTTCCTTATAGATTTTAAGTGTTTTTTTCCTTAATATTTTATTTCTAAACTCCAGCAGAATTAATCTTAATCATAAATTTTAGGCCTGGATTAATCGCAAATGCTCCTAGTACTTTATAATTTATTTATATTTTTTGAAAGCCAGCAAAAATTAATTATCAAATGAGTGACTGTCCTTTGATCAATAGTTTTTCTGGGGACAGCTACGGCTGTGTTATTGCCTGTGTCTGTGAACACAAGCAAAAAGCCCAGTTGGGAAATATAGCTTCTCAGAAGCTGAAATTTAGGATTAGCAAAAGTGCAGAGTTCTACTGGCTTGGAATTAATTAGCAGGCAAGGTTCTCATAGTTATCTAAAACATATCAAAACAGTCTCTCATTTTGGCCTCAAAAGAGATCTAGCCATCTAAAAAGCTTTCCAGTTATACCCAATCCAGCAAAGTATAATCAGAAAAAGGACTGGACTTGGAGTCAAAAGAACTTGGCTAGAATCCCAGCTTCAAATTTATTAGCTTATTTTATCTTTGACAAGCTAATTTACCTTTTGAAACCTTAATATTCTGGAGTGTAAATTTAGAATAGCAGCACTTATCTTAAAGGGTGATTTTCAGCATGGTCTGAGCACATAGTAGATGCTCAATATGTGGTAGTTCAATCTTAGGCTAATGCTAAATTGACATAGTGGAAATATCTAGTAAGATTGAAAATAGGGAATCTTATTTTTTGTGTACTATTACTTTGAGTGATCTAGAATACTAAATTTCACTACCATAAATATACTCCAGATTATCTTGTTCCCCAAATTAAAATTATTCATATTTGGTTTGGAGAATTAAGAATAGTGGACTTTGTTTTATCTTTATCTAAATCCATGGGCTTTGGATAGATGACTAATTATTACTATTGTTTCAATCTTTCCATTATCTTTTCCAGGATTCTAATCTTTCAGTAATTTTTGTTTCTTGCATCTATGTTGTCAGTTGAAAAAAATGGACCAACGTTATTAATAAAATAATTATGTGAGATTATAAAATGAGAATTAGTCACGTTGCTAACACCAGATAGCATTGGGACAATTATATTTAAAAAAAAAGAAGGAACTCTACTTTTAAAAGAAGGTCTTATATCCAAGCCTGCATAAGGAGTCAATTGGAAAATGTGACTGAGTTAATGTCTATCTAAATATTTGAATTTTTCTTTTCACACGTTCCCCTTTCTCCTTATTTTTTGTCTCAAAAATTTCAATGTCTCTCCTCTATATTAAAAGAAAAGAGTAAGTATAAGGAAGCCAATAATCAACCCCCAAACACAGCTCAACTTTATTCTTCTCTGCCCTACTCCTATTTCCTTCAATTTTTCCATAATAAACACCAAGAATTCTTTCTGTATTGCACCAATTTTACAGCATCTACTTCTTTTCATATTCTCTTTATTTCCATTTATATCCATTCCTTAGGACTCCTTCAACTGTAGGTCTTCATTTGTTGACTCATTTTCCAAAACTGACTTGAACATTTCCTATCACTGCTAGGCAATGTCAGAGACAACAGGATTAAGAATGTGTGATCTCTGTTATCAATGTGTTTGCAGCCTGAAAGGGGAAATAAGACGTATTACCCAAATAACCATGTATATATATCAGGGCTCTTCAGAGAAACAGTAATTTATTTAAATATCTCACCAGACCAAAACACAATTTTTCTCTTGTGATCTTTAGCCCCAGAAAACATTCAGGGCTTACCATGGCCCAACATATCATGTCTGATCTCTTCATCATTTTTTTTAGTTTCACAAAAATCAGACTTTAGTAAGAGATTCATTCTTCTCTCCATCATTCCTAGCTTGAGTCTTATGATGTGCTCTTCAGAATTTTTCTCCTACTTCCTCTTTCTACCCCCACTATATGACTTTCTTTCCTTATGATTGTTCATGCTGCTCCTTGCTATGCCCTCCCTCTTTAATCCCCGTCCAAATTTAATCCACTTTTTAAGGCCAAACTTTAATTAAGGACAACCTCTCTCTGCCTCAGTGAAAACTAGCTTTGACTATTTAGATTATTGGCCTCTCTGAATTTTCATAGCATTTATAATCTGTCCCACTCAGCACTTGATCATTTATTTCTGTATATTACATCACTATTTCATGTTTGTTAGCTTTGCTCCTCTTGAATACAATGGCCATGTATTGTACTTAATAGTGCACATAAATATTTAATAATAGTGTTGATTACTGGTAACTATGCTTTCACTGTTTCAATATAAAACATCATAAACTTTTCCAAAGATAATTTCAAACATTTGTACTGTGGTACTTGTGTTATTTTAAACCTTTTATTATTCTGCTCCCAAAATATAATACTTGAGCGGGAAATGACCTACAGTATCTGTGTATATAGCTCATGAGTCAGGGAAGGCATGAGGTAATTTCCCAGTGGAGGGAGAACAAAATTAAATATCCACATCTGGGATTTAGTTAGCATTAATAAATGATAAAATAAAGGTGGGAAAACAACCGTGCACCTTTATACATTGTGCTTTCCCTCCAGATTTTCTGGATGGAATGATATATGATAAACATATTCCTAACCAATGGGACACATCTGAAATGTTTATGCTTTATATTCTAATTTTTTTAAATGAACAGTTTATGAGATGAATAAAAAATGTAAGCAATGAAGAAAAAGATGATCATGAAATCCCACTACTGATTAGATTGGTGAGACAGGGCAGACGATTTCTCATTTAAACTGAAGGAGGTAATTATTAAGTGTGCTATGACTTCCTCAGATAATTATTGCATCATGAAAACCACCTTTCCTGACAGGCTTACTAAAAACCAAGATGAGCCTTTGCACCCAACAATGACCTTTATAGTACCCTATTTAAACAAAATTCAAACATAACCTTCCTTTCTCTGTTAAAAGTATATGTGCCGTGGCTTTCTTTCTTTTATTTTTTTAGGATGTTTTAATTACAATTAAAGTTTTGGTTACCTCTATTATTACTAACTCTCTAGTTGGATAATTAAATTAAAAATATTGTTATTAGACACCTTTTTGTGTTTTTTTAGATGTTTATTTTTTTATTTCAGAATATTATGGGGGTACAAATGTTTATACATATATTGCCTTTGCCCCACCTGAGTCAGAGCTTCAAGTGTGTCCATCCCCTAGATGGTGTGCACCGCACCCATTAGATGTGAACATACCCATCCCCTCCTCCCCACTCCTACCTGCCCAACGCCCAATGAATGTTACTATAATACCACATGTGCACAAAAGTAGACACCCTTTACAATTTATAAATATAAGCTTCTATGATTCAGGAAATAGATTATTCAATGAGCAGATTTTCCTTTTCCTGCCTGTTAATGAAGCAGCAATATAGATTAGTTTAATTATATTAGTAGACCGTCCGTTTCTGCAAATATATATTTTTTCACCCACCTTTGTAATTATGTTGTGTGTGTGAGTTTGTTGGAACAGATTGGCACTCCGTAATAGCCAACGACAGGAGGAGTGAGGTTTAAGCTTTAGAGGAATTAACAGTCTGCAGGGAATAAAAGGACTGACCTATCCTTAGTACCAAAAACTCTTCAGATTGTTTCATCAAAGGCCATTGTAACATTCCTGGCATGTTTTGCACTTATATAAAAGTAGGGATAGTTTCTGTTGTCACTGCACCAGACCTGGACTTTTCCCATAGGCTCTCTTCTTTTTTAATTTTAATTTTTTTATTTCAGCATATTACAGGGGTACAAATGTTTACATATATTGCCTTTGCCCCACCTGAGTCAGATCTTCAAGTGGGTCCATCCCCCAGATGGTGTGCACTGCACCAATTATGTGTGAATATACCCATCCCCTCCTTCCTCCTCTCACCCAATGAATGTTACTACTATATGTGAACATAAGTGTTGATCAGTTAATACCAATTTGATGGTGAGTACAAGTGGTGCTTATTTTTCCATTCCTGTGATACTTCACTTAGTAGAATGGGCTCCAGCTCCATCCAGGATAATGCAAGAGATGCTAGGTCACCGTTGTTTTTTGTGGCTGAGTAGAACTTCATGGTATACATATACCACATTTTATTAATCCACGCATGTATTGATGGGCAGTCACCCAAGTTAATCTTTTTACTTCAAATCATAAAAGAAAATGTCTTAGATCTTTGATATCTGCATAGTGTATGGATACTTTGCTATGATTGCCTGAATTCTGGAAGCTTTGAGTATTATCTACATTAAAATTAAGAAGGTTATAGTCATATCCTCTATAACACAGTTTTCTTGGGCTTCTGAATCAATTTGATCACATTTGTTCTGACCTGCATGGAAAGAAATGCCCATTCACTTCTCAATTTTTATTTTAAAATTTTGTACTTATTGTGTGGAACATCTGTGCATCAAATTTATTAGTTACATATTTATTCATTAGAGAAATCTTCCCAACTCCACCAACTGTAAGGAAAATTATTTTAAAATGTTCTGATTTTTATCATTGTTTGTCACAAGATTTTAGACTCCAAACCAAATTGAACATTTCCACTTATCCCTTCCTGTGGATCTGGAGTTCCATCAGGTGTCATTTCTCTTTATTTTTTAGAACTTCCTTAAGAATTGCTTATAATGGACATGGTGAGCATTTTAGGAGGGAAAAGGACACCCCAAATCATGGTTTGGGTGTGTCAAAGTCATAACATGTAAACACAATGTTTGTATCCCCAAAATATCCTGAAATAAATAAAAACAACAACAACAAAAGAATTCCTTATAGTGCGTGTCTACTAGTATTAGATTTTTCTCAAGTTTCTTTCTGAAGATGTCCTTATTTCCACCTTATTTTGAAGGTCAATTTTGTTAGATAAAGAATTCTGGGTTGATAAAGTTTCTTTCAGCACTTTAAAGATGTCATTTCATTGTCTTTTTGTCTCTATTATCTCTGATCATAAATCAGTCATTATTATTGTCATTCATTTTCCTTTTTTTCCTTTTCTTTTTTTTTTAATGTGGGGTCTTGCTCTATCATGGAGGCTGGAGTGCAATGGCATGATGATAACTCACTGCAGCCTCAAACGTCTGGCCTCAAGTGATCCTCCTGCCTC
Source organism: Lemur catta (assembly GCF_020740605.2). Classification (NCBI taxonomy): domain Eukaryota; kingdom Metazoa; phylum Chordata; class Mammalia; order Primates; family Lemuridae; genus Lemur; species Lemur catta. The sequence goes on along the minus strand of NC_059136.1, from coordinate 78,606,250 downwards.
AGACTCCCAAATTTCTGGGATTACAGGCATGGGCCACCACACCCAGCCTGTCATTTTCCTCTTTAAATAATACTGTCTTTATTCCCCTGTCTGTCTCCTTTTAAGTTTTTTTTTTCCTTATTTTGTTTTTCACCAGTTTATGATATGGTTTTCTTTATATTTATCCTTCTTGGGGTTCTTTGATGTTGCAATTTTTTGAGTTCACATTTCTAACCATTTTAGTCTTTTCCTCTGGATAATCAGTAGAATGTTGTTAGTAAAAATTATTTTCTAGAATTAACCACAAAAGTCTAACTTTACAACCACAACAATAACAAATAATCGTAACAATGAAAATGATAATAGTCAAGTTTGAGTCATCAAAAAGGCAGGGCTATACTATATCCTAGTCTGTACATAATGCACAGTGCAATCCAAGACTGTGTTAGTTTTGTTTTTCTAGCAACATTTTTATTTCATACATTTTGAGATTTTTATTATATGACTCAAATGTCACAAAAAGGGATATTGGAGATTAAGATTTCCGACATGCAACAGCTTCTGATGATAACAAGACCCAAAGTGTGACTGCGAATGGGAGGTTGTCAAATGTGGAATGAAAGTGAAAGGTGTTCAGCTCAAGGAGTCAAGATACCAGATGATTATGATGAATCTTCTATGAAGATGAGAGACTTTCCTAGGATGGTGCAAGAAATTTGAATGGAAAGAAAGACAATAAATTGAGTACCAATTTCTCAATGATGGAGAGTGAGTTACCAGGAGTTAATGGCAATTATGACAAAGGGAGAAGCCAAATATTCCTTGGTTTTTAAGTTAAATACACTTTTATAAATAGTTTTAAATATTTTTTTTTATTCAGAGCATTTACTGGGACTCCTCCAAGGGTAGTATACTTTTCTTTTTTTGCCTCCTTCTGTAGACCATTTCCTTTTTACTATAATGGTTTCCCTTCTAGTCTTCTACACCAGCGGTCTCCAACCTTTTTGGCACCAGGGACTGGTTTCATGGAAGACAATTTTTCCACAAATGGGGAGTGGGGGGGGGTTGGTTTTGGAATGATTCAAGTGCATTACATTTATTGGGCACTTTATTTCTATTATTATTACATTGTCACTAGACACTCACTGATAGGGTTTTGATATGAGTCTGCAAGCGACTGATTTATTATGGTCTCTGTGCAGTTAAACCTCTCTGTTAATGATAATCTGTATTTACAGCTGCTCCCCAGTGCTAGCATCACCACCTCAGCTCCACCTCAGGTCATCAGGATTAGATTCTCATCAGGAGCATACAACCTAGATCCTTCACATGCACAGTTTACAGTAAGTAGGGTTCATGCTTCTATGGGAATCTATTCCCCCTCCTTCCCCGCCCATCTGACAGGAGGCGGGGCTTATGTGGTGATGCGAGGGATGGGGAGCAGCTGTAAATACAGATGAAGCTTCTCTTGCTTACTGCTGCTCACCTCCTGCAGCAATTCCTAACAGGCTACACAACCTGGTACCAGTCCACAGCCTGGGGGCTGGGGACCATAGTTCTACACTCAGCAGAGTTTACCCTTCAACATGATTTTATATTAAATAGAATGGTTCAGTTGAAAATTTAAGGGTAATGTTCACATCCAATTTTAACCCAATAATTTGCTTAGGAACTTTCTGTATATTGATAGTATATAGCAATAATCTTCTTTCATCCAATATCATCCCATTCCACATTCTAAGCTAGAACAAAAAGTAGCAATTTATTGCTCACTATGTATCATTTGCTTTCCATTCCTCTCTGTCATAAACATGCTATCTTCTCTATATGAAATGTTCTCTAATCTATATCACTAAATCTTCCCTAATTCTTTAATCCCAACCATATGTAAATTAATAGCCTTCCTAAAACATTCCTAAAGTAAACTCCAACATTATGTGACACCAGACAAGTTCTGGTCACCCAAATTATTCTAGTCTCTGAGCACCATGATCTCCCATTTTCTTATGTCACACTGTTTTCTCTGAAGTTGTTGTTTCTTTGGAATGCAAGGCTTGAGGTTGCATCTTAGGTTTTCTCCTATCCTCATCATACAGTATGTCTCTCATTGCCTTTTAGCATTTATATCCCATCTAAAGATAAAAATGGAACAAATCTTCAGTAGCTTCTGTATCATTTATTTTTTCCATTTTTTGGCATTTACTGAGCATACATTACAGGCAGGTTTTGATATTATGAAGAGAAATTTAAATTGAATTAGATAGAGATGTTTGCCTTAGTTTCTCATGTGAGAAAATCAGGTGAAGTAATTTCTAAGATAATTTCCAGCTCCCACATGTCATTGTTTAAGATGGATGCAAAAGAGGTCTCCTCTCTCTTTCTCCTAAAGTACAATATTTGTTTATTTTTAATAGCATACAAATGCACTTAATAGTATTCACTAACCAATTGTGATTCTGCTGTCACTGTCTCCCTAAACTTATCATTGTCTAATTTTGTCTGTTGCCTTCTTCTTGTGCAACCCCATAAATATTTCTAATGGTTTTTGGAAATAAACATTCCCACCCAAAAGAATTCTCTCTAAGATAAACGAAGATTTAAAAAAATATATTTGACAGGCAAGTCCAAGTATGTATTAACAGCCCAGTTAGCTGTACAGCCCTCAAAAGAAGCCAACATCTATTGCCTATACGTTCTTCTCTTCCTTCCTTGAACTCGCTGAAATCTGGTTTTTGTCCCACTAATTCATTGATACTATTTCCAAAAGATTGTAAAAGAAACTGTTATTCCTAAGTACAATTGTCCCTTTTCAAACTTCACCCAACATGATCAAAACTACACTTTGATTCCCCTATCCCACTTGGCTTTTCCTCCAGCATTTTATCTAAGGAGCGCTGTTTTCTCACTCCACTCTTGCTTGAAATTTTCCCTTGTCTTTATTTCCTTTATTCAGATATCTTTTTATTAAATCAACCCTAACTTAATCCAAATTTTGGAGTTCGTCCCACAGAACAGCACACTGTTACTGTCTTGGTTCCATCACTTGTGACCTGTCACCTGGACTTTTACAATAATCCTTTAAAATGCCTTCTTGTTTCTCTTTCAATTTGTTTATGTTGTCTCAAGAGTTATCTTCCTTGAACAAAATTGTCATCATGACATTAACTTGATCAACCTTCAGTGGATCCTCACTTGAGAGAAAATAAAGTCCAAATTTCTTAGCTTAATATTAAAGGCCCTCTGTAATTTGGACCTGATAGGTCTTTCCAGCCTCAACTTTCCACTCTGTCCTTCTCTACATACCCTAGCTTCTGCTCTCATCATTCTACTCTCGTGCCATGAGCACTTCAGCTCCCATAAAGCCTCTTGCTTTTATTTCTCCTATTGATCCACACCCCCCCCAGTTGAAATCCTACTTTTCTTTCAAGAGTCCTATAAAATGCTTCTTTCCTATGAAGCTGTCTCTATTGTACTAGTGAGAAATTATCACTCATATACTTGGTAATACTGTGTTTGTACTTTTAATATTTCACTCATTAATCTTTGCTTGAGCATTTGCGTATCTTTTCCTTTACTTGAATGTGAGTCACTTGAAGGAAGAGACTAGGTCTATCCACGTGGGAATCTTCAGTGGCCAGCACTTACTTGTAATTCACAGAAGGATTTCAATAAATGTTTGCTGAAGGTTTTGTATTGCTACCTAAATGATGCTTTCCAAAGGTATTGGATTTTCGAATATATGTTTATACATATATGTTAAATATATTTGGCTAGAAATATATTAAAGGGCAGCTTGTCTGTGGAAAAACAGCTACACTGATGACCCTGACTTTACCTAAACGACTCTGTGAAGAGCAGAACAACACATAGTGCTCACTTTACTGTAGATAGGCAAGACAGGCCCACAATGTGGATTTGAAACTAGTTCTGTGGGTTCATAGTTAGCCCCTGCATAAATAATGGGTTTAACAAAAAATGTAGAACACAGAACAGAAAAATTTTGCACCCTGAAAATTGATACTTAACAATTAGTAAAACTTTTGCATTAGCAGTATTTAGGAATGGTTAGAGACCACTATTTTCTCTATTGAAAAGAGGGCATAATTATCATACATCTTCTTAATATATAGAAAGAAAAAAATGCCACTTCAGTGCCTCTTTCCTCCTTTGCAGTTTTGCTATTTCCTTACCTCAAAAGCAGACCCTAGTAGTAATTTCCTCTCTCAGTAGCATCAGAGATAGAATAGCATATACAAGCAAAAAAAAAAAAAAATGTCAACTGCCGTTACAGTTATCAGTACTGACGAATTTCCTCTGGTTGCATTTCTAAATGTACAAAGCCATTAGCACAACTCAATTTGGCTAGAATCTTATTAGAGATCACTTCTGACATGAGACCCAGCCTTAGCCAGAGAACTGATCTGGGACACTTACAGGGATTATCTTGTCATTTGAATATTGAGGAAAGAGAGGCTGGGTGATCCGAGACCCTGGAACTCCTTTCAATCCTAAAGCTTGGGATCTCAGAGCTTTTGGCTCAGAACTTCTGCCAGAGTGAAGCTGTGGTTCTCTGAGAGATGGGGTCATTGTTATTATTCTTCCAGTCTCCAAGGCAAAATACATTGTGTGACCAGCCATCTAGGCAGTGCCAAAAACCACCTGGAAAAGACTCACAGTTGTCCCAGGGCCACGCTGAAATGTGAATCATTGAAACTGCTGACCACTCCACTACAAAACCATGACAATTTTGTTTTTTACCCTTAGCCAGATAGCTGATGGTTAAATAAAAGGACCAAAGTGAAGGCATTTAGAGGAAGAATTCAACTTGCTAAAAGCGACATTTATTTTTCTCTGACTTACTATGGCCCACATGATGTTATTCTAACTGACCTATTTAGAAACATTTAAGAGTAATGTAACAAGCAGTTGGTGGAGGATTGGCAATTTTCTTAAGCTGGTTCATGCGTCACTCTGCTTTTGTTTGTCCAGCTGCCAGTATAAATTATGATCTGTTGAAGTGGATCTTGCTTGGCGTTCTCTGAAGTTGGCCTGAACATTTGGACAGTCACATGTACCTCTCTGAACAAGTGCATCATTCGATGGACTAATGCAGCTCAGATGATGCACAGATATTCTGTAAGCACAGAGGCAATTGCTGTTATTGGTGGGAAAATGAAGCAAGGGGAAAGATCAAAGGACATTGAGTTTGTCCAGTTCTAAAAGTTACTCAATGTCCTGGGACAGTGTGACACCACGACCTCCCTGATGTGTCTAGACATCTGGGATTTCACAGATGTTCCCACCAACTCCCTTTGCTGCCTGTTAATGCCTACTTACCTGACACATTCCCACTTCCTCTCTCCCTGTCGATTCCTTCCTCCACCTTTCCAAATCTGCACCTCCTTCGGGAGTTGGCACACGCTCCTCTGGCAGCTAGTGTGACCACCTCACGCTGAGACTGGCACTGGTGTTTAGGAACAGTGTAGGAAACTGTGGCCCTTAGTTCTAGACAGCTGTTTCCTTCTGACCCTTCTTTCTTCTCTCTTTCATTACACTAAATTCACACTTTCTAAAAATGTAATTCTATTACTCCGTTTATGATTATCCTCCCAACCATGTACATTTTTTTAAAAAATTAGAAAATTGTTAGAACATGTTTCTTTTTCCCCTTCATCAAAAATCTGGACATTCTCCTGCATTTCTTCCCTTGCCTTCCCACCTCCTTACACTCACAATTTTCTGCCTCCTCTCAGGGTGCTCAGGCACAAGGAGAAATGCCCTAGATGTGCTATGGGATATGTACGTGTGTGTGTGTAATTGTGTGTCAAATGCTTTCTGTAGATTACTTTTTTTAATTCTCACAACAATCCCCTGGGGTAGGTTGTTATCCCTCCTTTAAAGAGAAACAAATGGGCTTAAGAAAGGTTAGGTGACTTGCTGACAATCCTAGAGCTGGGAAGCCCCGGAGCTGCACACGACTGGAGTGCGGCTGCACGTTTCCAGAGGACGTGCCCTGGACTCCCTGCTGCGCTGTCTCACTTTTCTCCCCAAAATCTTGAGTGAGCTTCTGCTAAATGTGAGGCTGGTACTTGATTCAGCTTGAAGAATCTTAGAGCTAGGAAGAAAGAAGAAAGAAGACTTAGTGTATGTCTTCTGGCTTAATTGCCACTGTCTTCTGAGAAAGAAAAATAGACTTTTCTATGTTATAGGATTTCTCAGCTTTTGGGTACCATTTATTACTTTTCAGATCCTTGAAGAGTTGGCTTGAAGATGTGGTCCTTGGTCAAATGTACAAACTTTGGGGAGTTAAGGGATTACACTCTGATGTCACGCTGTAGGGACTGTATGTACACATGAAAAAAAACCCTGTTTAATAAACAACTGAAAATTACAAGAAAAGTGGATAATATGACATGATTTACCCACCACAATGTTGGGAAATTGTTCCCTGCTCTTTAGTTCCTGTTAATCAGAGATAGATATTGCATGCTGTGGTTTCTGCAGGACAATTTGAGTTGAGATGTTAAAGGGCCAGTCACTTAAAAAAATAAGGTACTTTTCATTTAAATTTTTAAATTTATTTGAATTCATTCAATTTTTTAGGGGTTTATATTAATCACAATTCAAGTCTTTTTATATACTTTCCTTCCACTCATATTATGATCATTATTTCTCATCAAGCTATGTTCTCTTTAACTTTTAGATGTTGAAATAACTCAACAACCAAAAAGTATTTATTGAGTTCATATTATGTGCAAATTACTTTTTTAAATATTATGGGGTTACAGAAGATTAAAGTCTTTGTCCACAAGGAATGTATGGTTGGTTGTGTGGTGTTTAATTCTGTATTTATTCTGTATTTAATCAATACAGAATAAAATGGTATCAGATATAGGATAATTCAGAGAAGTGAGATCAATGTTGATTTGCATTTCTTCATCTTGTCCCTAAAAGGATCTGAAGCAAAGAACTCGAGACAACTTGTGGAAGTAGTTTAGGAGGCTTCTGGAGAAGATCTGCAAAGATGAAGAGAGGGTGGGTTCATGCCACTGGGGGGACATCTTGGGCACAGCCACAGGGGCCAGAGCAGGAGGCTTCTCCACTGAGGCACCTGGCCCAGCTGGCCTAGTGCTAACAGGAAAGAGGAATGGATAGCATTACAGAGAAAGAACGATCTATATGCATGGAGTAGGAGTCTTTTGAAACTTTAAAAAGTGGGATAATAAGATGTAAGGGTGTTACGGAATTCTGGTAGCAGGAGTTGGTTATATAAGGCATTAGGAAAAACTGAAGTAGTTAAACATTTATTTGAGCATCTCATGTCATCATTAGTGCCTAAGATGGGCTGGTCAAAGTATAAAAGGAAAGAGATAAATGAATATAAAGGTATTTTAAGGGAAAATTGGTAGATTTTTGTCTACATTATATATTAGGAATGACTAAATCATGATGATATTAATAGAGACATAAAGGTTGAAGGAAAATATTTTGAAAAGTATATAATAATTGCAGGCATACCACATATTTTGTGCTTCACTTTTATTGTGCTTCACAGATATTGCATTTGTAACAAATGGAAGGTTTGTGGCAACTTTGAGAAGGGCCAGGCTATAGGTGCCATTTTTCTAACAGCATGTGCTCACTTCTGTCTCTGTGTCATGTTTTGGTAACTCACAATATTTCAAAATTTTTCATTATTATGGTATCTGTTATGATGATCTGTGATCAGTGATCTTTGGTGTCACTATTGTAATCGTTTTGGGGCACCATGAACTGTGCCCTTATGAGATAGTGAACTTAATCAGTAAATGTTGTGTGTGTTCTGATTACTCCACTGACCAGCTGTTCCCCCATCTCTCTCCCTATCCTTGGACCTCTCTATTCCCTGAGACACAAGAATATTGAAATTAGATCATTTGATGACCCTATAAGTGTTCAAGTGAAAGGAAGAATCACACGTCTCTCACCTTAAGCCAAAAGCTAGAGATGATTAAGCTCAGAGAGGAAGTCATGTTGAAAGCTGTGACAGGCCAAAAGCTATGACTCTTGCACCAGTTAGCCAACTTCTACATGCAAAGGAAAAGTTGTTGAAGGAAATTAAAAGTGCTACTCCAGTGAATGCATGAATAATAAGAAAGTGAAACAGGTATATTGCTGATATAAGGAAAATTTTAGTAATCTGGATAGAAGATCAAACCAACCACCACATTCCCTTAAATCAAAGCCTAATCCAGAGCAATTTAAGTCTCTTCAATTCTGTGAAGGCTGAGAGAGGTAAGGAAGCTGCAGAAGAAAAGTTGGAAGCTAGCAGAGGTTGATTCATGAGATTTAAGGAAATAAGCCATCTCCATAACATAAAAATGCAAGATGAAGCAGCAAGCACTGATGTAGAAGCTGCAGCAAATTCTCCAGAAGATGTAGCTAAAATAATTAATGAAGGTGGCTACACTAAACAATAGATTTTCAGTGTAGACAAAACAGCCTTATGTTGGAAAAAGATGCCATTTAGGACCTTCATGTTAGAGAGAAGTCAATATTTGGCTTTAAAGCTTCAAAGGACAGGCTGACTCTCTTGTTAGGGGCTAATGCAGCTGGTGACTTTAAGTTGAAGCCAATGGTCATTTACCATTCAGAAAATCCTAGGGCCCTTAAAGAATGATACTATATCTACTCTGTCTGTGGTCTAGAAATAGAACAAAGCCTAGATGACAACACGTCTGTTTACAGCATGGCTTACAGAATATTTCAAGACAGATGTTGAGACCTACTGCTCAGAAAAAAGATTCCTTTCAAAATATTAGCGCTTGTTGACAATTCACCTGGTCACTCCAGTGCTCTGATGGAAATGTATAAGATTAATGTTGTTTTCATGCCTGGTAATACCATATCCATTCTATAGCCCATGGGTCAAGAAGAAGTAATTTCAACTTTCGCATTGTATTACTTAAGAAATATACTTTGTAAGGCTATAGCTACCATAGAGAGTGATTCCTCTAATGGAGCTGTGCAGAGTAAATTGAAAACATTTTGGAAAGGATTTATCAGTCTAGATGACATTAAGAACATTTGTGATTCATGGAAAGAGGTCAAAAAATGAACATTAATAGGAGTCTGGAAGAAGTTGACTCCACCCCTCATGGATGACTTTGAGGGGTTCAAGATTTCAATGGAGAAAGTAACTGCAGATGTGGTAGAAATAGCAAGAGAACTAGAATTAGAAGTTAAGCATAAAGATGTGGCTGGATTGCTGCAATCTCATGAACAAACTTGAATAGATGAGGAGTTGTTTTTTATGGATTAGCAAAGAAAGTAGTTCCTTAAGATGGAATCTACTTCTGATGAAGATGCTGTTAACATTGCTGAAATGACAACAGAGGATTTAGAATATTACAAAAATTTAGTAGATAAAGAAGTGGCAGAGTTTAAGAGGACTGACTCCAATTTTGAAAGAAGTTCTACTGTGGGCAAAATACTATCAAACAGCATTGCATGCTCCAGAGAAATCTTTGTGAAAGGAAGAGTCAATTGATGGCATAAACTTCATCGTTATCCTATTTTAAGAAATTTCCATGGCCACCCCAATCTTCAGCAGCCACCACCCTGATCAGTCAGCATCCATCAATATGGAGTTAAAACTCCTCACCAGCAAAATGATTACAACATGCTGAAGGCTCAGATGATTATTAATATCATCTTTTAGCAATAAAATATTTTTTAATTAAGATACATACATTTTTTAAGATATATGCTATTGCACATTTAACAGACTATGGTACACTATAAACATAACTTTTATATGCACTGGGAAACCAAAACATTTACATGGCTTGTTTTTGTGTGATACTCACTTCATTGTGGTAGTCTGGAAGTGAATCCATGATATCTATGAGGTATGCCCGTAGTCTATTTCTGGTATTGTTGAGTCTGAATTTGTCTATTACAAGGTAGTGTGGAGTATGAGATTGGGATTTGAGCGAGAGGGTCAGTCTGAAGATAAAGACCTGTAGATAGCTTTCTTAGAGAGGTAACTTTGAAAGATAAGGGACCTGAGACTTAAGGCATACCAAAAGTTACAAAGTACAAAAGAGGATGCAGAAAATTAAAGTGTTAGAAAAATTATCAAAAACTATTCTGAAATAAGCAGAACATGTACAAATTTTGAGTCAGAGAAAAGTAAAAAAAAAAAAAAAATAGAGAAAAAATACTGAAAATGCTGGAAAAGGAAGGGATACTTGTGGAAGTGATATGTCTCATTATGGAAGTGAGATGCCTGACTGTATCTCTTCCAAAAATGCAGGAAATCAGGTTGCAAATTTGAAGATTTATTTCTAAAAGAAGAAAATGTATGTCTTCTTCTAAGAATGAGAGAGACACAATTAACTAAATTAGAGGATAGGCACACACACACAATGTCTTGAGGTAGAAATGAGGGTAAATCCATTCATTCATTCATTCATTAGGTCCATGCTTATGACTGTGCTAGGGGGATCCCGAGATGAATAAGACACAGTGTTCTTCTTACCATACTACCTGGTGAAGGAGATAAGTATGAAATTAGTGACTATAACTATACAAAAAAACCTACAAAAAACCCCACAATATTCTTCTAAGCCATTGTTCTCACAGTGCCAAGACCAGCAGTGTCACCAACTCCTGAGAGTAAGTTAGAAAAGAAAATTCTTGAGCCCACTCCAGTCTTACTAAATCAGAAACTCTGGACCAGTAGTCTTGTGCAAACCCTCCAGGTGATTTTGATAAATGCTAAAGTTTGAGAACCACTGTCCTAAGAGAATTGGAGAGTTAAGGCCAATTACAAACTGGGGGTTGGGTGGGGATTGGGTGGGGATTGGGGGTGCATCAGTTATGGCTTTCAAGGTGTATATAGGGTGAATGAACTTATGATATCAGTGTATCAATACAAAAAGAAGATGGAAAGTTGCTCTTAGGTATCATAAATGCATTTTAACATTGACTTTTTGTACACATTTGCCTTGTATTTGTTGCTTATCTCATGAGGGACTCTAAGTTTGGGCATTTCCATTAGTAAAAGGGCAGGGGTTATACCACAGTAGATAGTGGGGAGATTAGGTGGTAAGCAGAGTCTTGAATTTTCTTCAAAACATACATAATCAGTCATTCTTGATCCATAGAACACCAGCCCAACACAATGACGTCTTCAAAATAATCAAGGTCTTTATTTTCGAACATATTATATTACGTAGTTTATTATATTTACTTATTTTTATATAGTCTTTAAATGCAGATAAGGTAGGGTGAAACATAGTGTATATAATTATAGTTATGAAAATGCCAGCAGAGTTCCTTCTTGTCCTGCTTCTCTTAGTCACTCCTTCATCTATTTCCTTTGATTTTCTTCCTGTTACTTCCTAACTCCTTTCATTTTCCAAGGACTGTTGTCTGACTTATATATGTCTCTCTCTACCACCACTTTCTTAAATGGCTGGTACACTTTCAAGGATTTTTACTAGCTTCTCTGTTTTGAAGATTGTCTATACTTATGTGCAGTCTTTTAAGAATATTTTTGAGAGTCTACTGCTCTTTGTTGTAATCATAGTCTACTAAATCTCACGGGATTTGGTCTGTGTTTACTTCCAAAGCACACACTTTTATCTAACCCCCCATCCAGAGCTAGTAACATGTAACTAGGGCCTTGGATGAGAGAGTGTATATCCAAATTTTGATTTTTTCCCCCCTTTATTTACTTCCACGTCTTCCTCCCATAGACTTCTTAAATTTTAAACCTACTTCCTTCCTGGACTAAGAAGATGCACACACTTATTCACAAATTCACTAATGCTCTGGTGTTGATTGGTTTCTGGACAGAACCTGACCTTCAGTATATTCTATGTCCTGCCCTTGCCTGTCCCAGTGTAATAAATCCTGACCATTACCCAATTCCCAGGACTATGTCTCCAGCTCTACAACTCAGGATTTCCAATTGCATATCATGTCAAACTCAACACATGCAAATTAAGCTTCCTCTCCAAGGGGAATTTCTTCTCACATTCTTGGTCAAAAATATTTTTTTTTCCAAGCATCTAGGCTTAAAACTTGTGAGACATTTAAACCTTACTATTGACCTACTTAATAAATCCTATTCCTTGGGTTTGCCTAATCATTTTGTCCCCAAAAGTGCTATCTTTCATTTTTTGTCTCTGTGCTTAATTTCTAAGTATTTCCTTTGTGTGGAAAACTCTGTCTTCACCTTCATCAATTTGATTCTTAGCATCCTTCACATTCAGCTTAATTTTCATTTCCTGTGAAGAAATCCCCAGTTGGCTTAATATTTGTAGATTTCTTTCCACTTTAAAGTTTCCAAATGGCTTTCTTGTACTATATAATACATGAACATATTTTGTTATAAATTCTCTTCTATAATTTGTTCATAATTCACTATATATGTCTTCTTTCCACAACTAATGTATAAGGTACTTAAGAATACAAACTGGTAGATTGTTTTTATTGTTATTATTATTGCTGTTACCTTTAGAACTAAATAAATGAATGAAAATCAGTCATTAATAGTTGACTATTTATTTATATAAACCTCGCTTTGTTTTAAATTAATGGTATACTATAACAAGTAAGAGATCAGGCTTTGCCTTCAAACAGATACAGGTTTGTATCTCAGCTTAAGCATTTTCTAGCTTTGTGAACTTGAGTAAACTGCATAATCTCACTAAACCTCAGTATTTTTAGTATAAAATAGGGATGTATGGAAACTTTCTCATAAGCTATGGATTGTTATGAGGATGAAATTTTATCTCAGGAGAGTTCCTATCAGAGGAAGGAAGTCTCAATATGTCACAGCAACTATTATTTATATCATTCTTTGCTATCATTAAAGAATATTGGGTAACATAGAAAAATAAATAAAAACAATATTAAAGGAAAAGCAATAACTTAAAATCATGACCAGCAAGAACAAAACAGATCAGGGACACAAAACCTGAAGGATATGTAGATACACAATCCTAGATTGACAGTTAATGGGACTTTCCCACTAATTTTATCCAGACTTTTTTCATAGTGAAAGGACTAGAGAGAATTGACGACTCTGGTGCACACGGCTTTTGGAGAGCATAAGTTTGTTCTGGCTGCGTGCCCAGGTCCTGGATTAGGAAAAGGCCATGCTGATACAGTGCTTGTTTATTTATCAAATTTAACAAACATCTTTTGAATGCCTACTATAGGCAAAATCTGAAACGATGCCAGGAATAAGTGCGTTAAAATCTCTCAGTCTACTTGGCCACTACATAGACAGCCTATTGGGTTTTATTTTGATATATTCTTGGCATGTGGAAAATAAATATTCTACTCTTGTATCACTATTGTGTTTTTCTTCTTTTCCAGCATCAACTTTATCCTAAATGTGGGCTGCAGTAGAACTTTAGGGCTTATCATTTCTGTAGGGTAACCACAAAATTTCTAAGTCTTTTTCTCTCCATCATATAACCAACTACCATACCCTAACTCCAATCATCTGCCTTTAAAGTGCCTTTGGATCTTCATGTGTTTCAGCAGATATAACCAATATTTCATACCAGAATTTTCCACTATAACCATATCTCTTAGGCACCCACCATGAATGTGATTTTGCATACCTTCTGGAGCCAGATGATCATAAATTCAATTACATAGTCTTTCAGACCTATTAAAATCTAATGGATCTACAATTCTTTTAGTGTAGAACAACACAGCTCTCCAGCTGGCTATTTTGCTGACAGCAACACAAATGCACTAGCTATTTGAAGAGTTCCTTCATGCTTGTTCTTTTTCAGGACCAACAAAGTCCAGATTGATGAAGTCTAGTTCAGCTTTGGGAATCTGCTTGATTCACCAGATGCTTTGGTCTAATTAAGAGCCTTGAGTTTATTACCCAACATTTCTGAAAAATGTCAATCCTGTTCTAAGGATTGAATAGAAGATGGAAAAGTTAAGGCTACCCTCTCTTTATCCAGGGCCATGTATCTGCAGTAGAAACTGCTACCGTGCAGTAGCAACATGCGTGTTAATTCAGGGCCTCATTTCCTCATTGAATTGGAGAATGAAAGCATAGACTCAAACGCAGTACAGCAAGGAAGGTAGACAAGGACCATTTAAAACATATAAAGGTTATTCTAGGAGTAAGGCTTTTGAATTATTAAGATGAAAGCTCCAGCTACTAAGAAACTTCTGTAATTTAACCAAACCCAGTGAGAGAGATGCTAGGTAAACTCAAATGTGGTTTCAGTTTTATCTAAATCTCCAGTTCTATTATCTGTTTATTTTTTCAGTAAGCATATTTTAATATGTGCTGTTTACCAAATTAATTTTTATTAATTACTTTTTATGTTAATCAAGTTGTAAATGTATATAATTTTTAAAGTCAAATAGTTCTATGAAGTTAAAATAAAAAGTACAGTAATCCTATGTTGCTTAACTCCCACTTACATTTCTGCTTTCCAGAAAAAACCACTTTCACCTCTTTTAATAGTTTCTTTTTGGTAGTTAACTCTGTATTTCCAAGTAATATGCACATTTCTTGATGTTTTTAAAAATAATTATTTTCCAAAAATTTCCTGTGGTAGCCAGCCTTCAAGAAGACCCTCAATAAATCTCAATTATTGGTTTGTGGTTTTGTGTGGTTCCCTCCCATACTGAATAGGACTGAGTGACTCGTGCCTATCAATTTCACTTTTTTCCCTTGGAAACTCTCTATGTTAGAGCTCTTTGTGCTTCTGTTCCAGTCTAGACTGACTGCTTTCTGGGCTACTACAAAGCTTTTGCCCTGATTATTCCTTGCACCACCATGGTGGGAATTCCTTATTTATTTTTTTATTCTCATGTTGTAGCATCTATTTCTTGTATTCCATATCTATCTCTTTCTTGGTTTACTCCTCTGTTTTGTTGTAGCAAATCCTTTAACAACTTTCCAAAAAAGGGTGCATAGAATGGTAAGTTTTTGAGGCCTTGTCTGAATGGAAAACTGTAAAACAATTTTATTCTACTCTTACACTAAATATCCCATTCCACAGTGTCCTTTGTTATTTCATATTTTAAACTGTTTATTTTAGAATCAAGCTGTGTTGGAGACTTAAAAAGCTGCTTGGGACTATGTTTTTCAGAACTATTATACAATGAGAAACCTGAAGTTTGGTCACACTTAGAGTTGTTAATTTTGTATACTTTTCCAGTGCAGAAAAACTAAAAGGGTTTTTTTTTGTTGTTTGTTTGGGTTTTTTTTTTTTTTTTTTTTTTTTACTTGAGGGAAAATAAACACATAGAAGTTGGAGTAATTACACAAACATTATTATGTGATATTTAGTTCCTAATTAACTTTTGTCAGAAAGATAAAAAGAAGAGATAATAGTGAGTTAAAATGTAGATACTTGAATTTGGTTTAACAATACTAGGTAATAAAATAAATTATACAAATAGATGGCATTACATATATATTACATATATTTTATAAAATTCCTCAAATATTTTAAAAATGTAGTATTTTGATATTTATCATTATAATTATATATTATGAATATATGATCTATGAATATATAATTATATAGCATTATATGATACATAATATTAGGCAGAGGGCTGAAAATTTTAAAATATTTTGTATTTATTCTGTACATTTTCTGAATCCAATAAATTCAACATTACATGTGGAAATGTCTACAGTACAAATGAAAATATCTGACACATTTCACACCAAAATACCTTAGCAGTTTTGCAAAGTCTCTACCTTTCTTTGAATTACGTCATATATATTCTTAATTGATTATGATTATTCATGGATAGACTGGTGAAACAGATGTTTGCAAGGCTCACTGAGATATCTATAGGAGTTGACAACTCTAGAATGCTATATGAGACTTGTTATCAAGGAAGTAATCTGTGGCCGGGCGCAGTGGCTCACGCCTGTAATCCTAGCACTCTTGGGAGGCCAAGGCGGGTGGATCGCTTGAGGTCAGGAGTTCAAGACCAGCCTGAGCAAGAGCGAGACCCCGTCTCTACTAAAAATAGAAAGAAATTATCTAGCCAACTAAAATGTATATGGAAAAAATTAGCCGGGCATGGTGGTGCATGCCTGTAGTCCCAGCTACTCAGGAGGCTGAGGCAGTAGGATTGCTTAAGCCCAGGAGTTTGAGGTTGCTGTGAGCTAGGCTGACACCACGGCACTCACTCTAGCCAGGGCAACAAAGCGACACTCTGTCTCAAAAAAAAAAAAAAAGAAAGAAAGAAAGTAATTTGTTAAAGGGAATTAGTACACAACTAATGCAACATCTGACCATTGACTATGCTCTTTTAATAGAAACATACATAATTATCTGTAATAATTACATTATCAGAGGCAAGAAGGCTGCCACCTACTCAATGAACAAACACACATGGGCTTCTTAATGACGTTAACAGGAAAAAAAAAGGTGATTAAGTGTAGTTGGGCACAGGGTGTGGTGGGTATAGAGAAATAGAAAGGAATGGCTGCAACCAATTAGACTTAAAAGGTAAATTGGTTTATATTCTCAAGGTCCTTGTAAGGCAGGCCAAGGCACTTGAACTTGGCCCTATGGACAAGCAAGAGCAAATAGAGTTGTATGTAGATGAGTGAAATGATTCAGTTTGTGTTTTTAGGAAGGTAGCTGAAAGGCAATGTAGATAGTGGAAAAGAAGAGTCACTAGGAGTCACTAGAGTGAGAAATATCAGCTAGAAGGTGATTGTCCTAATCCCAGAAAAAGATAATGGGATTAACTTTAAGCAGTCATGATAATGATAAAAGAAAAAGGAGTAGATTGGTAAAACATTTCAGAGATAAAAATCCACATGTTTTCCAGAGTTATTGGATATATAAAACAAGCTTGAAAGAGTTAGGGGCTAAGGATGATTTGGGCTTCTGTCTTGGGAATGACAAAATAAAATAATAGTTTTTATTTATATGGCATACTGCACTTTATAAGCCTTTTCACATATACTTCATTCCATTGTTTCAACAACCTTGTGATGAATTAACATGCATTAAATCACAAGCAGGGTTTATCTAGTAATCTTACAAAGGTTCTGACCACTGCTAAATCATTTCTTTGTAATATGCTCTATGTAGGTTCTTTTCCCAGTCATCTTTTTCCCCCCTATAAAATAGATGTTGATTTGTGTTTCCCTCTTCAAAGACACTTGTGTATACCTCTATTGTCCCTAATTCTCCCCATGTTACAAGATAGATGGACTTCTACAATAGCTTATTCAACAGGCGTGTGTGTAGTAGGTTGTGTCTCTGTGTCTCTAATAACAAAGTGATTTAGATAGTACTTCTCTAACTTTAATGTGCATATGAATCACCCCAGGATCTTGATAAAATGAAGATTCTGATTCAGTGGGTCTTGGAATGGGACCAGAAATTGTGCATTTCTAACAAGCTCCCAGGTGATCTCAATGCTACCAGTCCCTGGAACACATTTTGATTAGAAAGGATTTAGACTAAAGCCACATGCACATGCACACACACATGAACACACCCAAGTACCTTTGCTTAAGTAGGTGTACCATTCTGGAAAGTTTATAATGTATTTGATTTCAATTTTAAAATCACAATCATTTTCTCACAGGTTTCAAGGTGCTACCAATTGTATGTGCATTTCTTTTCAGTAATAAAACCACATTCCATTTCTGTCTCTGTTGGCAAGCAGTTTCCTAAAGATTTCAAAACATGTCAACGGTCTTTTTCATGAAGAGATCTCATAAAGAACCACCTCATTGTTAGTTGTTCATTAATAGTTCTCTTACTGACAACTTGGATGGATGCCTCTTAATTTTGCAAGTATTTCAAAATTAAAATTATTTCCAAAGCATTTAAAATACTTCTGGTAATAATGTTCGTTTGGAAGTAGAATTCTTAACTCTCCTCCTACAGGTCATTTCTTTTATAATTCCATTGCCTTGTGGGTTTCCTTAATGGTCCAAAAATTCCACAATGTGCTCTATGTGCACTCAAAGACATCTGAAATCATTGACTTGCCTCAGGGGCTCAGGATTAGGCAAGTATCTGTTCTGCCTTTATGTAATTGGACTTGAAAAGGTGATCTCCTGTTTAGAAATTCCTTCTTTCTGTTTCTCCTCCTCCATCCCTCCACTTCCTCCACTTAGAGGAAATCCATTTATGGCTCAGACAAGTTTCTTGGACAAGGATCACATTTTTATCCCTATGGAAGTCTTTTAAGTCAGACCCCAAGAGGTGGATGATATCTCTTTGTGTACATGACAAAGAGTATAATCTTGAATACAATGGTGGATTTTTATGATGTTCTAAGCAAGAACTAAGCCACTCTGGAGAAAAGAAAGGCTCACACCTGGTCTTCAGTCCTTTAGTTCCCTACATGCTGGGCAGCTATAGGAGATAGGTAGAAAGTAGAGGCTAATCTGTGCAGGCACTTATTTTGCAAAAAGTCAAGGGATCTGAAAGCTGGATGGCCCAGGAGAGTATCTCATCTAACTTCCTATTCAATTCAAGAATCCTTAATACAGCATCTTCGAGATTCATTCAAGCTGCCATGAGTACTTTCTGAAGGGGAGGGACCCTCGTTGGACAGATCCTGTTGTTAAAAATCTGTAGTCGTGAGCAATCATGTTTTCCATCAGTTGCTCTGATGTTTCACACTATTCCTGTTTCCCTCCTGTGCTTATATTACCTGTTTTTGCCTTTTCAATTTTCCTGTGTCATTAATTCCTTGTTCAAAGCTTCTGATATTGCAACTTGAGAGCTCTCCTCAAATGATTTCACTTTAGTTAGGAGTTTTGTATTCATGAAAATACATCAAATCTGCACTCTCACACATATTATTGCTAAGTCAGTGTCTCATTGCTGAATGTGGAATGTCAGTGGCACTCTGGTTTCAAACACCTTTCTGTCCTCTTAAGAGATATGGTGAAGTCTGTCTCACCACAGAACGTGCACCTTTTCTCTCCCATTTTTAGATGCACCAATGAAGAGTTAAACAGCGTGCATTAGGCCACCCATACTGCTGGTGACCCATCTGGGAATACATCCTAGGAAACTTGGCTCCCTCTCCAGTGGGCCACATGACCATCATTTTTGATGACTGTAAATTCACAAAGTACTTCTCCTGCTGAACACATGGGAGACAATCACATTAGCAAACTGGAAAAGTCGGTATATGTTAAGTAACTTTCTTAACTGAAAAGTGTGGGTTTTCCAGGATTCCCACTGCTACTGACTGTAAGTGATCCACATTTTGTTAATGAGATTATGACACACGGCATTTTTGAAGGTCCTTTCAATACAAGCTGACTTCATATTCACAATCTCGGGCTTTTGCTTTGCCTGACACTGATTTTTGCCCAATGACATCCTCCTAATAAGGCACATCTGACTGTTGGCAGCTGCAGCTGCTGTTAAATTCTTCATGGCTTCTCTGCTGTGCCCTCCAATATGCTTCCTGAGAGGCTGAGCTATTCTCTGCTTAAGATTTCAGCTATATGCTTCTAAACCTGAAACAGATGTTATCTTGGCTGCTGTCATTTGCCATCAGCTCCTTTATTCACATCTTACACAAAGCAGGTAAAAAGCAAGTGATTTGCTGACCTCACTCTGTAGAGAAAGAAAAAAAAAGGAGAGAAGGTGAAACAGGAGAGGGAAAGAGAATAAATAGATAAATTAGAGGGATAAAGCCACATGGAGACAGAGCACAACCACTTGAGCATCTATTATCCTAATAACATATGCTATAGTTTGGCTACTGCTGATGGGCTAGCATCCCTCTTGAATCATAGTTGTGGCCACCCAGATTAACTATGTGAGCTGATCTCTTGATTTAATATCAGTTTGCTCTTTTTAGCTCCCATGTCATTTACTGTCTCAAAAAAAAAAAATGTACTGCTTATTACTAAGCCGTCTGTGTTTTCAAGAACCCACGGTCTATTTTTTTTTTTCCCTTTCTTCTTTTTGTATGGGAACCGGGAACTAGAAAACATTAAATGAGAAAAATTAACCACTCAGAAAAGGTGGAAGCCCAGAGAAAAGGGGGTTTGTCTTTTATGGTTTGCACTTTGTAAGCTGTGGGTGTGACTCAATTTCCTCACCACCCACATAAAAAAGGTTGCCACCCAATCGCTGTTTTTTCTATTCAAAACCCCTCCCCTTTGATTTTGGCTAAGAGAGACCCTAAGAAAGACTGCCCTTTCTGGACGTTGCACACTGTGACATATAAAAGCTGTTAGCTGCTCCCGTAGCCAGCAGCATTCAAACCTTGCAGAGTTTTGCTCTCTGAGAGTTTGTAATAAGACACACTCCTCTTACAAGAGTTCATGCTACAACATAGCAAAGAACTTTAAATTTTTGGAAGAACAGTATATTCATTTTGGCATTGTGCAGAGGTAAGCTCTTTAGCTCAACAAGTTTATATTGCATGCATTGATTTTAAAGTAGCTCACATTCTTTTTTTTTTTTAAGAAATGAGATTGGATTACTATAACTTTTTTGTTTGTGTTCTATCACTGGGTGTACCTATATGTCTGGGAGACATTGTCAGCACATTCTCTGTTGTTACCTGTAATGCATCTTTCCTCTTCACTGTCAAGGTGAACTTCAGTTCCTAAAAATTTCCCACTGCAAATAAATATGCAGTAATGCATTTTGTGGTTCAGTCATTTGGGGCAAATGGTTCACATTCATTTTAGGGTTAGTGGTCATGCTGTTTATTTTTCTCTAGTTGTAGAAAGTTCCTCTTAGGGGTCTGCCTCATAACACTAAACAAAATGAATACTATATGTTATCTCCTAGGCTTGAATGCAACATTTGTGTGGATTTTTGGAGAAAGTCAATTCAAGCAATGCTCCCAAATGATAACTTTGTAAATTCATACCCTCTGGCCCTATTTTTTTTTTCCATAGACCTTAACTCTACCTTTCTGCTTTAAAGCAAAGTAAACTCGGTGGCCTCTTCTTCTCCACCCCTCAAAATGATAGCAATCTCTGCCGTCAGCAGTGCGCTCCTGTTCTCCCTTCTCTGTGAAGCAAGCACCGTCGTCTTACTCAATGCCACTGACTCATCCCCGCCAACCAATAATTTCACTGATATTGAAGCAGCTCTGAAAGCGCAACTAGATTCTGCGGATATCCCCAAAGCCAGGCGGAAGCGCTACATTTCGCAGAATGACATGATCGCTATTCTTGATTACCATAATCAAGTTCGGGGCAAAGTGTTTCCACCGGCAGCAAACATGGAATATATGGTAAGAAGAAATATTTTTCTTTGAGTTCAGAGTGAGAACGCTTTAAATTGTATGTTAGAAAAACCTGAAGGGACCTCGAGTGTTTATATGTGGAGGGATATGGGTTTCTTACACATTTCGACTTAGGCAAGGTTCTTATATACCTAATAATGTTAAGTACTGTCATAGAATTAGAAGGGAGAGAGAGAGAGAGAAACAGACATAGAGAAAGAAACAGAGGACACCCAGAGAGAGAATCTATATAGACTTCTCTTCTGTGAGTTCCAAAACCACTGGTGAATCGTATCTTATACAAGGAACATAGATAAAAAGTGGGGTACATTGACCAAATTTGGAAGGTCCACTTTAAAAAAAAACTCACTGGGACTTTTAATCTGTGCTTTATCTAGTAGTCATATTCATCAGCTAAAACATTTCTTGAAAATATTTCTTAAAATTGTAGGTTTCATGTGCATGATTTATTCTCTGGGTAGGTGTCTTTTCCCTTTCTTGGACAGAGCTCTTACTGACGCTAATCTATTTGTATTCTAAGAGAACATGCTGGCTTTCCCTTCCTTGTGATTTAATGCTTTGTCCTTCAGATAGCAGTGAAGCCAGTGCACTTGCACAGTGTTCCAACTTACTGTGAGCACATTCTTTGCTCTCTCTCTTAAAAATAGACTATGTTTAAATCATTTTACTTAGAAAGTAAAAAAAAAAAAAATATTGAGTTGGTATTGAAAAAAAAAAGTCCTGTTAAAGTTTATTTTTGGTTTTGAGTTTATGCAAGGTTACGATTTAAAATCCAGCATCTTACAAGGTCACAGCATGGAGCCTGTTTAAGGCAATGAAGGTCACCAATACGGTGTTTCCAGACTGGCATGGGGGGAGCTGATACCACTAACCATTTTATAGGTGCTGAACTAAAATTTGGAATTTCTATAAGATTATATATCAATCTATTTTATATAAATGAGCTTTTTGAGTTTGACCAGTTGCAGGTGCCAGTGTCACAGGAAAAATAAAGACTTGCCAAATAATATAAAAAATGAAGACTTACCAAATAATTGTACTTCATAGCTCATAGAAGTACAATTTTTTTCTTTTTCCTTTAAAAGTACAATTTAGACTCTATAAAAATGCATTTTCCTAGGATTTATGAAAAAAGAAATGATCTAATCTGTCCTGGTGTATGAGGGGCAATATAGTCTCATGATCAAGAACATGGGCTCTGGAATCTAAATGCCTGAGTTCAAATCCTAGTCCTGAAGTATAAGCTGTGTGAACTCATTGCCTCATTGCATTTCATTTTTATCATCTCTAATGTGAAGATAAAGGTAGTATCTATTACATAGAGTTGTTGTGATGAATGCATGAGTTGAGGAGTAGAATACTCAGACCAGAGCCCATAGCTAAAACATGTTCAACAAACATTAGTTTTTATGGGTTTCTTTGAACTTCTTGTGAAAGGTGTTCAGTGAAAACCCATTCAAGATCTAAAAATAGAAACAGTTACACAGAAGAGATGTTTCTAGAAAGTGGTGTAGACATGTAAAAAGAGGAGAAACAAATAAGTTTAAGAAATTACTATAATTTATGAAAGAAATATGCATAAGGCTCTGTGTGAGCTTAGGAAACCACAATGTCTCGACCACGAGGTTAGGGAATTAGCAGCCATCACATCGCTCCGCAGACTAAGATGAGGACCAAGACTGCGTAGCCAGCTTTGGAGGTGAGCTCATCTGGGTCCAAATTCTAACTCTGCCACTTACCTCGTGGGCTTGTGTAAGTTACTTAATGTATCTAACTAAGCCCAATTTCCTTCTCTGCAAAATGGGAATAATAGTATACATAGTAATTAATCAATAAATAATGCAATTCACTCTTCATTATATTGAAGCCAGAGGGACCACCATGAGTAAAGTATAGGTAGGTACAACACAGCAGAAATAGCTTGAAGAAAAGCCAAATTTTTCTCGTTATATTTTCCCCACTTATCAAGAATTAATTCATTCCACATGCATTTATTTAATTGCTCCTACGTGCCAAAGACTTGACTAATTGTTTTCATAGATGATCTCATTTGATAGTTCATTCTCCATGTGAGGTTAAGATTGTGATCTTCATTTTAAAAATGAAATCACTTAGACCCAGAGAAGTTAATGACTAGGAGAATGAGGTATGGATAATGAATGGTATTGCTGGAATTAGAATTTAGACCTGTGCAATTCCAAAGCCCATGCTTTATTGTAGAACCTTTTTTTCATTTGCTAGCTGTAGCAAATGACCCATTGGGGGAAACCCCTGAAGACGTCAGAGTATCTTTGTTTCCTCCCTTAAAGTACCAGCTAAATCCTATAGTATTCATACTCTATTTATTATTCCTTTCTTCTTATTTTCTTCCTAAATATCAAAACCACTCTATATGATTTACAACAACTAGATACAATGATGATTATATAGGAGATGCTTTATAAATCTTCCTTGATTCAGTAAAAGTCATGAGAAACAGTAGTCAGAACAGTAAGTGCTATAAAGTAAAATAGGGACTGTTTCAAATACTCATGTAAATATTGTGCATGTACTTCATTCACACATGTATTTATTCATTTAAGATTTATTGAGCATTTACTATATGTTAGGCACTATTCTGAGTACTTTGAGTACATGAGTGACTAACATAGACATCCTGGGTCCCCTGAGTAAGGAACCAGATAATAAATCAGACAAATATATAAATTACATAGGATATTAGAAGGTGATAAGGTTATGAAGAAACATGAAGAGAGCTGTAGTGAGGTTTTGATATTTGCTAGGTGTCGGAGAAGAGCTCCCTGGGAAGGGCCTGGAGGGAGGGGAGGGAGTGAGCCACACTCATAGGCTAGGGGACAGAGGCAGAGTGAGGAGCCAGGACAAAGGCCCGGAGGCAGGAGAAAATGGATCATTTCATTTAGAAAAATGTGCTCATTTTAGTGAAATCACAAGTTAGAAGGACTTTTTGAGTCATTTGGCCACTGGAAATAGTTAATCCGGATCCCTCATGAAGACCTAGAGGAACTTGGAGGGAAGTACAATATAACAGGTGGCTTGGAGGCTGGAGCAGGGACTTGTCAGTGACTTTAATTCTCTAGGCTAAGTGAAAAATACAGATCTGTTGCCTGCAGTTTAACTTGTTTAACATTGGTTTGGATTGTGAGCATTTGAAAGCTAGTGCTTTTCCTCACCTGTTCTATGAACCTCAAAAATATAGGACACCCCTCACTATGACAACCTCACAATTATTTGTGCTCTGAGTCATCAACCACGTTTTCAAATTATCTTCCTCAGTGAGTGATGTCACCCAAGGGAGCCTCCAGAAGATGGCCTTTGGCTCAGGGCTTCTCATAGCACCAACCTGATTTCTAATCCCTTTCATCTGCGAGTCTCTGAGCCTTTGCCCATGCCAGTTTCTCTCCCCGCAAAGTCTCCTCCTTAGCTTATTCTTTTATTTATAATCCTACCATTCAAGTTTGTGATATCAGAATGCTTCTTATACCCACAACCATGTGTGATTTCTCCTCCTTTTGAACTGGGGCAGCCCCTGATGTCTGTCATATGGCTTCCATCACTTAATTTACGGTTATTTGTGCATTTCTTGCAAACTTCCTAAATGTGAGCTTTCAGAATGCTAAGTCTATGTTTATTTGTCTTTGAGTCTCTTATTTTCTTGGGAAATTTCTTGTACATAGATGATGATCAACCATTATTTGTTGAATTTAGTTGAAATCCTTGTGAATTGTTGTATAAGTAGCATCAATTTTGATATTATTATAAATATTTTAATAGAAGTTTTTCTCATCATTTATAATAATATTTTATCCCACACACTTGAAAGAAAAAATTCCTCCAGATTAACTTTAACCTCCTTAAGTACTGGGTTATATTAAATAGTATAGACTTGACTAAATAAAGCAAAAGCAATTTGAACACCAGGGTATTGACGTTCATATTTTGGTTCTATAGTATTTTCTTTGGATGTCTTGTCCATACTTGTAGTAAAAACAAAACAAAACAAAACATTATTCAAAATATTTAATTTTCTAAAACAGTATCTTTTCACAGAAATAATAATATAGATAGAACTTAAAACATGCAAGTGAAACTTCTTTACTCTTGGCTTCTGTTCTACAATTAATTTATTGACTAATTTCCAGAGCTCCTTGGACACCAGCTGTTTTTTATTCTTCCCAAAGGCAGCTCGAACCATGACTCTAAACCACAAACCACACTAAGTTTCTTAGAATAAGAATTATCTCCAAAAGAATGAAATTGCAAGACCCACACATAGAGTAAAATTTGTAGCATGTTCTCTAAATTCAAGTCAACTGAATAAGTTAATTTTAAAAACTTTGAGGTTCCTCCATGAGAGGAAGAGATCCAAAATAACAAAAAAAACTTGGTCTTTAAAGTACAAACAATACAGTAAAAACAAAACCACTAAGCATATAATTCAGTATAATATACTGCTGCATAAGACTGATGTCATAAAAGAAGGACAGAGAAATACCATGCAGGAGTCAGAGAAGGAAGCAATAATCTCTGGTTGGCAAATCATGAAAGGCTCCCTGGAGGAGGAGCTTTATGCTCAGGAAGGGCAGGCTTGGCTGTTACAGCAGGCAAAGCAATGCGCGAACAAAATCACTGAGAGAAAAAAACCAGTATACTTTAGCCACATGCTTGAGGCATTTGGGAAAATACTGAGGATTCCTTAATACAAAAGCAATTAGGGAGGCTGTGAAGGTTCTAGTGAGGGTGAGAGGTGCGTTTTAGAAGGATGACCCTGGCAGTTGATGGAGCTGATATTGGCAGTGAAAGTGGCCAGAGAGGTGGTGGCCACTGAGTCAGCAATGTCATTCCTTCAGGCAAAAGTAAGGAGGAAGTGCAGCTGCACCTACACACAGTGACCGGCAGGAGCAATGGACTGAACTGTGAGTAGAGAGCAGTCTTCACAGACAGTACAGATAATAATGGGAATGAACTGATCACCTTAAAACTGAAAGACAATGTGTAATGCGATTTCAAGAAGACAGAAATAGCTATATTGGTAATAATGGCCTATTTTATTTATGCAATGTATTTAGTGCTGCAAATATTATTTGCAGAGCTAAAGGAATAAGCCTTTGTAGACTTTTCTGAAAAAGAGAAAAAATCCAGGTTACCAAGTCACAGCCTGGCTAGTAACGTTGACAGAAAACATGACTTGAATGAATGAATGGAGAACAGATTAATCCATCCTTGGAAAGTGCCAATAAACCACTTGCCCAGAGTAATAATTTATGACTTAGGAATAACGAAAAAGCTGATTTTGTGTATTTGGGCTTCATGTGGCGGAGAATGTAAACTTTTTGGTTTTCTTTATTCAGTAGTTGGGTAAACACTTGTAGTGAGTGTCCCCATATATACACACTCTAATGCAGCCATATATTGTCCCAGGTGGCACATTTCCTCTTATTTGGGAAGGATAACTCAATTTTCTTGTTACAAACATGAGCAATTTGATGTGTCTAATCTAAACCTCTTCAGTGAATGCTTTCGTGACCACTGGAGGGCCTCCTGGGGGCCGCTGTCAGTAAACGGTGCACTGAGAACAGCTGCTGACAGCAGGGCTTTTCTCCAGCACGTTCAGAACCCTGCATTCCTGCTCTCCTGGATGTAGAAGCTCTTCAGTGTCTTGGCTTCAAATAAAGACTGGGCACACTTCATAGGAATTTTCTTCCAGGGGGCGTGCATGCTGCTTAGGATTACTTGTCTTTGAGTGAAGAAGGTAGTGACCTTGACGGTTCCTGCCTTTTGTTCAGCTCTCCACATACGGGGCCAGCTGAGGGTAGGAACGTTTTGTTTCTTACCATTTTCCACGCGTGTTCTAAGAAGTGAAAATGTAAAAACATTAACACAATATGACCCAAAACCTCACCATCAGGTGGCAGGTAGATATGCTGTCAATCACAGGTAGGCCACATATATGGTGACCGTATTTCCTAGTGTTCAACACTGCTTTTTGGTGGCAATTGGTATTTGACTACATACAATGGTATAGAAAAATAATTTTATTTTGTTCTTGCTGGGTATTTATAGAACCTAGCATCAGATTTGTCCCACAGAGAATACTATTTGTGGAACAACTGAATGAGGTCTTTTAACTTTTTCTGGTTAGAGGGTATGACTGTGGTGCTCTGGTGGGCAAGAGTTGATCATTATCCAATCGCTCATTCCACAGTATTTATTCACGTGCCTGGCGCTGTGGTGAGGGACTCAATGGGGAGTACTGTGAACAGTGTGCGAGGCAGCGTGCTGAGTGCCGAGGTAGAATAAATGCAGGTGCTTTGGGATCACATGGGAAGACCTCGCCCAGACTTGGACTGGGGGTAGGAGGGCAGGGAAAGCTTCCAGAAGGAATGATTTTAAATGTTAAATATGAAAAATGAATACAAGTTATACAAGAGAGAGTTAAGGAAAATGGGAGTGTATAGTATGTACAAGAGGGTGTTCTAAGAAGGTACATTGTACATACACTAAAGCACAGATAAAACTTCCGTGTGGCGTGGATTTAGGGTATAAAAGAAAGAGTGATATTTGATGAAGTGGAAGAAGACATCCAGAAACTCGTATGAATGTTATTCTAAGATCAAGGGGAGTCATTGAAGATTTTAAGCAGGGAAGTTATGTAATCACATTTGCCTTTCAGAAAGGTGGTTCTGACCAGAGGGTGAGGGAAGGTGTTGGAGGGGGAGGCAGGCTAAAAAGGAGGGATGCAGTCAGGAGGCCATTATGATGGTCTGGGTGGGAGAGAATTGAAACTTTAGCTAATTTTAAGGCCATAGGGATGTGACGAAGGGAATTAGAGCTGTGAATATTTAAGGTGCAAATCAGTGGGGGGAGTGAATGATTTTTATGCTGAAGTTGAATGAGGATTTATATGATGTCAAGGAGGATGCCTGCATTTCTGGCAGGGACAATTAAGTTTCTCTGAGTTAGAAAAACCCAAAATAAAGAGCAGAATTCAGGAAGCCTTTGAGAGACTGCAGATTTATAACTCAGGGCACACACCTATACGGGTTGAAAAGAGTAGCTAGAGTGTGGGAGGGAACATTCCTCTACTACAAAGAATTTTGGATGGGAATATCCCTTGGTAGTCAAAATGGACCACTTGGCATAATAGAGGTAAGGTAGTGTCATGGAGACAGCATGGATGGATGATTTTATGTCTGGGAATCTACTCAAGGATTTTTGCAAGAAAATGTAACTTTTTTTTTTTTTTGGGAGAATAAAGTGCTGAGACATAGCCATCACCAATCCAAAATCTGTTTCAGACCCTAAGTAGCACCAGGCCTACCTAGTCCTCCTGACACACTCAGGATAAGGTGTTCTGGGAAGCTAATCAAAGGATTTCAGAAGAATAGAAGTTGGCTAGTCTGGCTAGTCTGCTGTCATGGATTTAGCATATCTGAAAACCATTTAATAACCAGCCAATGGCCATTAAGTAGTTATGAACTTGACATGTTTGCTTGTCTATGAGAATTTCTGAAGAATTGTGTGGGAGGGAGCAAGGAAGATAAAAACTAACAGTTTTTAAATGATCAAGAAAAATATGTGGCATAAAATACATCTTGTTCTGAGGTTTGGATGGATGAGATTTGAATGCTTCCAGTTTATGTTATCCATAGCATCCGAGGTCAGGTACCAAGCATTTCTTTTTTTTTTTACACGAAAAAAAACTTTTACACCCAAAAGTTGTGTTTTTAGACTGAACTTTTCATAAAACCTCTTAAAATTTCACACCACATACTCCAAATTAAAACAGTCCAAAAATGTTACTTAAGGGCACACTATTTTTTCCTACTACAAAGTGCATCAAATTCACATTTAATAATTTAGTTAAATATGAACATTCTACCAACTCTGTCTCTGCATTCCAGGGAGATCATGTTTTCAGCAGGCAGTAGGTAGGCGGAAAGGCATTTGAATTCTTCCAACCAAGTGGGCAATGGCAAGATATGGGATTTGCACATGTATCACAGAATAGCTCAACAATCTAGAAATGAGTTCTTAGAACACTGTAACTTTGAGTTGGTGAAGAAAAATTAACCCCGCATGAAAATGTCTTCCTGGCTCATAATTCCAATATTAAATGATAGCTGGTGGGTATTATATTCATCTAAAAAGGGGCACTATTGCCAGAATCCATCAATGAACAGTCTTAAAATTTAAAGATAAAACATATGTTAGAGAGAGATCTAAGGAGGGGAATGAATAAGTTTGAAAACTTCCAAAATCTTCTCTGAATTTTAGCTTCCACTGTCTGTAAATAAGCTCCATATTTTCTCCTCACAATTCTATTTCTGACTATTTAGTTGCTTCAGGGTTCATCCGTTTTCACTTTATCTGATTGCCAGCTTAGTGGAGGTTAATGCTGATGTCTCTTAAATTCAGGCAGCCAGATAATATGATCAAAAATGCACCTCACTGCTTCCCATTTTAGGCAACTTTCTAGTTCACTGACTCCACCCACATCCCCAAATCCCTGACAATACTAATAGCTGTCATTAAGTACACCCTTGCCGTGCTAGAGCCGTGCTAACTACTCATGAGTCGCTGTTTCCCCTCACCCTCACAAGTCTGGAAAGATGGGGACAATTTTCCTCCTGTAGAGATAGGGAATCTGAAGTCTGGAGGGCATAAAGAATTTCCCCAGGGTCACAGAGCAAGTAAATCAAAATGATAAGAATGCAGTTCTGAAAACAAGCCCATGTTTTAAAGGACAGTACAATATGTGCTCCCCTTCATGTGTTCTTCTCTGCTGCCCTTGAGCCTGTGGGTGGAGAATTTCCTTATGTGCATTTCATCCGAGGACAACACTGAACATTAGAAAGAATTTCTTCATGTGGAGTCAAATCTTTCTCCCTGTGCTCTTTCTACCCTTGGAGACCGTACATAAAACCTCTGCATTATGATAGAGTGTCAAGTCTTAGAATGGATAGTAAGAGGGAAGAAAACCTCTATGTCATTGACCTTTTGACTCCCAGTCACTAAGCCCTTTCTCAGCCTCCAGCTGGTTGTGTTAAACACATATCATCTCTCCCATCCAGAGTGTTGCCAACTCAGGGGAGGCTGAACAAAGATACTTGATTTCTAATTTCTTAAAGAAGTTGTGTCATTAGGAAAATGGAAAATCAAGGCCGTCCCCGCCCACCCCTCACTCCACATAGACACACGTGAACAGTGCCAATTAGATCATCTTGGGAACTGGAAGCCCTGTGGCTCTGAGCAAGGAATGACCCTCAGAGGTTGTCCTCCGTGGTTGGGTTCCAACATGTGTGTATTCTTCTGAGGGCAAGGTGCCTGGAATTTATGTCACCCAACCAGTGCAGAGCAAAGATGACAAATTACTCTCCAATTACTCTCCATCTGTGGACACATTCTAAAGTTAGCTTGGCAGATTCAGCAGGCATATTCTCCTGCTGATTTGTAGTCTCATAAACTGAGTTGCTTGTAGGTATTGTAGGTGTATTTTAAATGCAGATTTGATGTTGCAGTAATGGAAAGGGATTGCCTTACTTTAAAAAATTTTTTTTCTTTTTGAAGATTTGGATTTTCAGGAAGTTACATAAATATTTCTCCCCCATGTTGCATCTGATATCCCTATTAATAAAGCCATTTAGAATTCCCCTGAGCACAGAACCACTTTGCCAAGTACACATTCAAAGTCTCCAATCCTGCAAGTTTGATTTGATAGGTCCAGGATTGGGCTAGACACCTGCATTCTCAAAAGTTCCCCAGGAGATTCTGGAGTTATTTCCCTAATGAGAACTCTAAAATGTGCTTTAAGGTCATGGTTCAGGATCCAAAACTGAATTGAGGAAAATATTATGTGGCTCAAATATCTACACACTTGTCAAGAGATTATATACAGAAAGAATAGGTTAAAACAAACAAAAAAAGAGTTATTACAGGTATAATTTCCATATTATCACTTAATTTCACTGGGCGATTCATTCAGCTCCTACTTTTAGAAACACTGTGGACACGATGGGAAAGCTACAGCTATCTGCAACACGGAATGACCCTCACTGGGAATGTGCTTGATTGACTAAGAAAACTTCAAAAGAAGCAAAATTTTTAAGTAGCACATGACTCTTTGGAGCTTCTTTATATCATGTATTATGTACATTATATATGCATCTGTATATAAAATAAGGTACTTGTATAATGTAACATAATTTGCAATTATTCACTTATTTGTTTGGTAGCATTTATTGTCTGTCTGCCCCTGAAACTTTAAGGTAGAGTCATGTCAGTCCTGCTGTTTAATGCAGAGTACCCAGTGCCTCTCAATAAATATTCATTTACTGCCCATCTAAATGAATGAATTGCCTAGGGTTATATTGGTTAATATGGAAATTTGCATTTCTTGCATTTTTAATTGTTGAGGACAAAGCAGCAGTCACTATTTGGTAAATTCATTTGTAAGAGAGTTTGGGGCAAAGATAACTCCAGAGTCATTACTTCCTGCCACCATCCGCAGATATTAAGAGGGAAGAAAGGTCATCTGGGTAAGCATAACCGTGACAATTTACAGCGGAGGTCATAACTCCCAATAGGCATGTTTAGTTTGCTGTGCCTAGTGCTGAAGTACAGAGTTTTACATGTGTAAAAATTATTTGCCAAAATGTGACAGTTGATAGATTTCACACATACATCAGGGTTTCTAGATTATCCCCAGGAGTGGTAAGGTCTAGGGCCCACTTTCTACTTGTCAGCAATGGGTTCGAGAGGAGTAGGCTCTTCTGGTAGCGCAAATTCTGCCGGTTTCTGAGTCTCTCTCCTTTTTAATATAACTGTCCAGAAGTCAAGCCATAGTTGCCACATGTCATCTTATACCCTATACTGCTTTTCTCATTTTCATTACCAGACCATCCTCCAAAACCAATCATTTGAGTTTGGTTACGTTATAGAGAGTCTCGCTGTTTCAAAGCACTTGACTGAAGTACAGTTTTCCAGTGCACATTTAACCCTGCATAGAGTCAAAGCATTGGAAATTTCTTGCCTTGATTTCCTACTCAACAATGTATTTTTAAAAAGTTATAACTACTTTTATTTTATCTATTCCTTCATTAATTTATACAGTAAGGCTGTATTGACCATTCCCTCATTTAAGAGTCTCTTTCAATAATCCAGATTACAAATGATGGTGGCATTGATCAAGGTGGAGGCAACAGTGATGGTGGTCAGAGGCTATCTTCTGAATATACAGTATTTTGAAGGTAGGGTCAACCAGATCTGACTGAGCAGATACCGATTATGAAAAAAAGAGTAAAGAAAACTCTACTAGAATTTTGGCCTAGTGGAGCAAAAAGAAAAGCAGTCAGTAAATGTTTTCTGTAAAGGACCAGACAGTAAAAATGTTCAGCTTTTCAGGCCTTTTGGTCTATGTTGCAACTACTTAACTCTGCCTTTGCAGGAGGGAAACAGCTGTAAACAATATGTCACAGGCAATGGGACAGATGTGGCCCACTTGCCACAGTTAGCTAACCCCTGAACTAGAGGAACGGCATTTTCATTCTCTGGTAGGAGGACAGCTACAGGAACAGCTGATTTGGATGGGTGGGGGCAATGTCTGGAGCTTAATTTTGGACATGTTAAGTAGAGGTTTAAAGTAGGTAGGTGAATAAATTAGTCTGGAATTCGGCCGAGAGATATAATTTGGAATAACACCATCAACATGTAAGTGATATTTCAATCCATAAGACTGGCTGAGGTTACTGAGGCCAGGCTGGGAATGTAAATAAAGCAGAGAAGGAAAAAAAAAGGAAGTTGGGGGGGTAGGAGGAGGTGGTTTGGGAGATGAGGAGGAATCAGCAGCAGCCAGAGAAAAACAAGTGTGGAGTCATGGAATGAAGGGATAGAAGCGTGTCCAGGAGGAACAAGTGGTCAGAAATGCCAAAAACTGCTGATGGACCAACCAAGTAAGGTGATGACCAGGAAATGACCTTTGATGACCTCAGAGAGAGCAGTTGGGTGGAGTGGGATGGGGTGGAAAACGTGCCTGAGGTGCACACAAGAGAGAATGGAGAAGAAAAACTGGAAATTTCCTCTCTCAAGGAATTCTTTTGTAAAAGGAAGGAGAAGAATGACATAGTAGTTGGAATAGCAAAAGGGCTCAAGCGAGGGCTTTTTAAAATGTGTTTGTTTTTAAGATATTCATGATTTTGGCAATGATTCAGTTTAGAGCCCCTAAAAAAGTGTACCTTACATCATATCTTTATAGATAAAGAAAACTACATGAAAGATAATTCTCATCTTGTCTAAGGAAAGTCTTCATTATCTGCTTTCAAACATTGAAAAAATTCTGAGGATTTTTAAAAAATTTTTTTTATATATATAATGTAGTCTCATATTTTGTAGTTATGTTGTTTGAGGCTGGAGGAATTTTTTTTTTTAGATCAAGTTCCTCTCCTTCTACTCTTATAAAGTAGAACCATTTTAATGTCATTTAATCAATCTAATCAGTGCCCCAACGTTTTCCTATGAAATTCCTTTCTCTTCCTCTGCCCTATCCAGCCTAACCAAGGCTCAGTGCTGCCCTCCTGGCTGGTTTAACATGAGTTCTTGTATATTCCATTTTGTTTCCTTTATTGGCCATTTCACAAGCATTTCTATCTAATGAGGATAAACCTACCAATTTTAAAACAGAACCACAATCATGCCCAGGAAGTGTTTTGAAGCCTTTGGCTGCCCTCAGGGGAAATAATTTTGGCATCTCTTAATTTTTTTAATGGCCATTTCTCACTTCTGTAAAGCTCTTTTCCCAATCTGACTAAGAAAAAGATCAAATAGACCTAGCTAAAGTATATAAGAAAACCAAAAACTTCTCTATGTAAAATACCTTTACAATCTATCTAAATATGTGAGAAATAACCACATAATTATACAGGAAAATAAGTGTCTATAGGACATGTCATACTGTCTCCAATGCCATTGCTATCATAGCATCCATGACAATAACCAATTTGTAAACCTGTCTCCAAAAATTCAAGGTGTGATATTTTTGTTTTTAGCATTTTATGACTTTGAAGATGGTTTCTATGTGCAGAATAGATTTTTCAAATGTCACTTTAATTTTCAAAATTAATATTCTTATTCCTTCTCTTAATTTTTAGATTCAATTTATGAATCTTTTTGTTCTCTTCATAAACATAGCAAGTTTTGTCAATCACATTTATTTAATGTCTATTACCACTTACAAATTAAATTTTAAAAACTGCATTTATAGTTTTAATGTATTCAATTTTCTTTTTCAGTATTTTAATTGATTTATTCATAATGCTTTCCTTGTATTTAAATAAGTCATAATTCTAAGAAATACAGTAACTCTTAAGTTCTTTTAAATTTTGTGTTATTGTTTTAAAACTTTAATAGATTTTCTTATCATTTTCAACTTGAAATCATGAATTCAAGTAATTACTCAAATATATATTTTTTTATTGAAAATATGACTAACATGTTACTGTAGTAGGCCACATTCTCTTAACCATTACAAATATTAGTAATACCAAATAAGCACAGAGTCCTTAGCCAAAAAATCTATCTTTTTAAACCTTAAATTTGATCATTTTAAACACTTCTACACTTAATTTTTACATTTGGAGTTAAAAGATCTTACCTACCTAAGGGAGAAAAAGAAATGTCATCTCACAAGTTTAGAGGTATAGTCCCAAGTAATTGTTGGGTTGTCTTCCATTTCTTATTGCACTGCTTACTGGCCAGAGATACTGGCTGGAATTTAAGAAGGAAACTTCAGATGTCAGTGTGCTTCATGATTCTGGCTGCCACTATGTTGTGGATCCCAAAACTTAAGGAACCGTTTGATAAGACACCTTTGTATCTAGGTCAGATTCATATCATCAAATTCTTCTTTCTGTTTATGAAAGTCAGCAACCTTTGGCCATGCAGCAACATTCTTTGACTCAATTTTCTACGTCTTCAGCTCAAGCTTTAAAGATACCTGAACTTGATGAGAACCCTACATTTTTCCATCTTCTTTCTATCTCCTGGCATCACAGCTCTTAGATATGGAAATGACATCAGCTTAAATTCTGGGTATCTCTCATATCTTAGTCTGATTATGTGGTTTCAATTTCTTATGCTTAACAAACAAGTTACTCTAACTAGGTCAAGCTATCTCTAACTTTATTTATAAGAAGAATAGCTCATGGAGAATATTTTAGTCCAAGGCCAAATCAATCAATTTATGAGTTGACCAACTAAATGGGTCTTAATAACAATGAATGGAAGAAAACCATATGGGGCAGAGGGCAACCTTACAAGTGTATGTATGTCTGACACCATTATGATCCATTTTTGTTTTGTAAATTACCTAATTTAATCATGATATCTAACTTCTAGTGGGCTCTAGAAATCTTTTTGCATATCTATGCATAATATTCTCAATTTTTGCCTCATTTTTAGGAGGCAAGATTTTAAATGTTTGCAAGCAAATTATCTGTGAAAATATCTTTTCTATTTAGAGGGATGAAAACTAGAAAGACAGAATGTTGAATCTGGTTGAATAAAAGCTAAATAAGTATCAGGTGTTTAGTTTTTCCAACAAAAGATAATAATGTGTTTCATATTTACTACACATTCCATAGACATGACTGCACACCACACCTGTGCCCTTCTTTCTTCTGTTGATACAACTGTAGGGTTTGATATTAAAATCATTTAAAATAAATACCACAGATGTATTCTCAGAGATGCTTAGAAAAATTCATCAGGTAGATTTCCCATTAAACATTCAGAAATTTATAAATCAAGTCAAATACAATTTACAACTTCATTCCATGAACTTTTGTAAGTTGTTAAATTTTTTCACATGATTACACTGACAACATTCATTACAATTTAGAACTTCTGAGCAGAAAAGAATAAAATCATAGGTCCTTACAGATTCTATATTTTTTGTTGAAATTTCCTATAGTACTTTTTATATCTTAATTTTTAAAACTTTTTATTGATATATAATGTATGTGCATATTTTGGGGGTACATGTGATAATTTAATACACTCATAATTTGTAAAGATCAAATCAGTGTAGCTGGGATACCTATCACTTTAAATTTTTGTCTTTATGCTAGAAACATCTGAATATTCTCTTTTAACTATTTTGAAATATACAATATATGATTGCAAACTATAGTTACTCCACTGATCTATCAAACACTAGGTCATATTTCTTCTATCAAACTGTATATTTTTACCCATTAATTAATCTCCCTTGATGTAGTTCCTATAATTATTAAAGTTATAATGTTTTATTATTTTGAAACCTCAAAGACCTCATCATATTAATAAATTTAAATATCACTGGAGATTAAGGGGATGCCTCACTTACATCTTTCCCTGAGAGTTGTAACCAGTGAAGGAAGACAGAGATAACAAATGCGGATCTCAACTTTACTAGAGGATACATTGTGATTCCCAAATTTTAGCACTCCCTGTTCAAGCCAGACCTTCCCCTCTCTAGAAAGTCAGTGTGAGTCCTGCTTGGGGACAAAGAGGCAGAAAAGAGCACAAGACCTTCTGAGTATCCCTGCAGTGGGCATCAGAAGAAATGTCATCTCACAAGTCTAAAGGTATAGTCCCAAGTAATTTTGGGGCTGCCTTCCATTTCTTATTGCACTGCTTATTGGCCAGAGATACTGGCTGGAAAATTTGGGGGTTACTGATTAGATTAATTAAATG
The DNA here is from genome assembly GCF_020740605.2 of Lemur catta. NCBI lineage: Eukaryota > Metazoa > Chordata > Mammalia > Primates > Lemuridae > Lemur > Lemur catta. Next base: position 78,569,263 of record NC_059136.1, on the reverse strand, counting down.
ATATTAAAATGGTTCTACTTTGTAGAAAGAGAGGGTTAAAGGAACTTGATTTAAAAAAAAAAAAGTTCCTCCAGCCTCAAACAACATAACTACAAAATATGGGACTACATTATGCATATGAAAAATAAGCTACATTTTTTAAGAACAATAGTTACTATTTTCTAAATGTATTTAATTGAACCATAATGTACCATATTTTTATAACACCTTATATAGCATTGTCAAGTTAATTTTATCATAGTTTGCTTGCAGTTCATACCAACTAAAATGTAAATTCTCATTATTATTACTATTAAAGAGGCAAATGATAAAATTTGAAGGATCATGGGATTTATTATAGAATAAACAGTTTGACCTTTAAATTTGCAATATAATATTAGACATTGTTAATTTTGTTAAATCAATTTGAATGAATTTGATCATTTTTTAAAAATATATAATAGCATGTCTTCTTGTTGCTGTGGAAATGACCTTTAGGATCACCAACTGATCCTAGATCAGTTGTTGGATTCAAATTTCAGTGATCAGTACGAGATGTTCCCAAGTTACAACTAGTTATAGTATTTTGGATAACCAATTCTTTACAAAAACTGGTATCTGGATATTGGATCCAGATGACACTGTAAATAATGTTTTTTTTAGTGTGACCATATTGCATTATAGAACTTTGAGTACAGTGTTCTGAATATGCTTTTCTTTTAGTAAAAATAGTCTCAGGCACCAGAATTGAAAGAACTCTAGGAAATAGTGCCACTAGTTTTTCCTCTTACTTTTTGTTTGTTTCTAGCAAACCCACTAAAGCTGAAGGTTTTTACCTCTACAGGTCTGGGATGAAAATCTTGCAAAATCTGCAGAGGCTTGGGCAGCTACTTGCATTTGGGACCACGGACCTTCCTTCTTACTGAGATTTTTGGGCCAAAATCTATCTGTACGAACTGGAAGGTAGGAAGTAGTTTCACTGATGTAGTTCATCCTCATGGCTTTATTAATTACGGACTCCAAGAGGGAATGACACCAATTTCATGTAATATCAGCAAATATTTATTGAGTGTTCACTATGTGCCAAGTACTGATTGATGCTTCATCTATGAGTATTTTAGATGTCTTCAAGAATTATTCAATTAGTTAAAAGAGCCTAATCATACCAGTTTCCCCTTTCACCTTTGGAACACCCTCCCTTAGCCTGGATTTTTCATTGACTTTGCAGAATCTTAGAAGGGATCAAGCATGTGTTGGATCTTCTCTTCTCTACCTCAGGAAAAGGTCCATGGCTGTGGCAGAAGCTATTTGTGTGTGTGTATGTATGTGTGTGTATGCAACTGCTCAGCATTGCATATACCTATGTATAAATATGTAAATTAATTATAAAATGTATGCATTTACATATATGTACAAACACACACAGGGGCATGCAGGTGTGTGCAATTATGGGAAAAGCTATTCCCATTGATAGGATAATTGTTCTACCAATGTGGAATGTCATTATCCAACATTCTGAAGACCCATTCTCTTCCATATGGGGAAGGACAATCAGGAGTGCTGTTATTAAAATTAAACTGATTCATATTTAAGGAAAAAGTGCACTGAGTTTTAGTATTGTGACTACCTTTATGTATCTAATTCTGGATAGCTTATAAAATTCTGATGGAGGAAATTTTTGACATGGATTAAATAAGATATTGAGGATTCCTGAAATATTTGCATTTTCTTGTTTTGAAATGACCAGACACATACATAGACAAATGCATAATCACTTGGTCTAGTCCTGGCCATTTTGTTGCTTAGCCCTGCTTGGAGGATCAGAGGACTCTAGTGGGTGGTGATGGTATTTGTGAGGAGTGCATACGCTCTTGAATAATCATGAATAATCTGCAAAAAGAACAATTAATTTACAATTTAATATGGGTCCACTATATATTACTACTGCTCTACTCTAAGTTCTTTTGTTTGTTTTTCTTGATATCTAGATATCGCTCTATTCTCCAGTTGGTCAAGCCATGGTATGACGAAGTAAAAGATTATGCTTTTCCATATCCCCAAGACTGCAACCCCAGATGTCCTATGAGATGTTTTGGTCCCATGTGCACACATTATACACAGGTTATTATAATTTCCTTGTTAATTTTTGATTCATACTTTTAAAAAATGCTCTTACTATTTTGGTGGACATGCATTGTCTCAGCTCTGACTTCAATATATTGGTTTATTTTCACAGATGGTTTGGGCCACTTCCAATCGGATAGGATGTGCAATTCATACTTGCCAAAACATGAACGTGTGGGGATCTGTGTGGCAACGTGCAGTTTACTTGGTTTGCAACTATGCTCCAAAGTAAGTGCCAGGTTGGATTCCATTTCCTGGGTACTTAAATGACGTTAAATTCTCCAGGCTGATAGGCATTTTTGACAGGTAAAAAAATATGAGTAAGACTTAGCTATAATGGCCTCTAATTCTCAAATCCACCATCATTCCAATATTCCTGAAAAATGATTAGCTGAAAATTTTCTTTTCACAAGGACAAGGATTCTAGGCTAAAATTGTAGGCAAAACAATTTGAAACACTGGGACTCACTAAATACTCCTTACCATCTTTTTTTAGTCACAGTAATGGTAAAATAAACACTGTTCTTCACAGTCTTTTAATAGCTATATAAAAAGCATTGAAAAGGAATCTTCCAAGAAATTTATCAACAACACAATATTCTCATATATCAGTGCTAGAATGTTGGCTTAACATTTTCACTAGAAAAGCAAACCATTGGGTATGAATGCCTTCTTCCTTCTCTTATATTTTAGATTTTAGAAATAAAGTAATTTCATCCTAGGGTGTACATAAAATGTATTATACAAATTTATGAAATATTTTAAAATAAGGTGGTATTTATGAACATTTTTTATAATATGAGGATAAATAAACATTTACCAACATTAGATCACATGCCTTTTTGATAACAATAACTCCTTAGAAGATAAAATGTTCCAATATTTATACACGATTCCATTCCCATTTGGAATAAATACTAAAATGTGCAAACGATTTATGACACTCTTGGTGTCTTCCAAAGTAAGTCCCAAACAAAGTTTTTCTCCAGCTATTCCAGCATGGGGAGGGACTGAGAAAATGTTTCACAAATGACTGCATTACTCATTTATATGGCAGTATGCCAGTGGCAGTGTTTTCACAAAGTTAGAAAAGTACTGATTTTTCCCTATGATCCCCTCTTCATAATTATTAGAATGGGAAGGTTTAGAAGGCAGACCACGTCTGCATGATTAAAAAAGCATTAAAACTGTGAATTGTTTGATAATTTTAGTTTCACACTTTGTATTTTCCTATTAAGACTTTATCCTTTCTCTCTGACATGTAAAACAAGTAGTACCCAAATTATCAAAGAGATTTCTTTTTTCATTCACTTAACTATTCTGTTTTCAGCCAATGGTTGGAATTTTCTATTATTGATGAGACATATTATCAGTTCATAGGTCCAATAGATTAAGATATTGCATTAACATGCTATATGTCAGAAAGAACTGTTTTTCTGGAACCTAAGTAACGAAGAAGGTTCTAAAATCCTGACTGGTAGCTGAATATGATTCTTCCAATGCTAGTGTGAAGTTATCTCAGTCTAACTTTTTTAGTGGAAAACAAAGAGAGGGAGAGAGAGAGAAAAGAGAGAGAAAATTTAATTAGATAGAACAAAAATAAAACAACTGATTTACTGTTGAATATATCATTCTCTATTCAATAAAATCTGTGATTTATGTAAAAGTTTAAAATATAATATGCAATAATTTTACATATAATAAAAGTCTAAGTTTCTGTTACTAAAAACCATTTGCCCCATAATTTCAAAAAGTTATGTAAAATAAACAGAAAAAAATATGAAATTAAGATAGCATAGGCTAGGTCCATATACTTTTTATAGCTTTGGGTAAATATATAAATGGAAATAAGATTACAAATATAGGATTAGGATAAAAGAGTTACACTCATAAGATAATGGGCCCCCGTAAACATTTCTGAGCAAGCAGGTGATGTCATCAAAATTATCCTGGAGGAAGCTTATGGGCGGAGTATAGCATAAATTAAATAGAGGTGGGCAGCCTTAAAATCCCGTGTTACTTTGTAATATGAATAGTTAATTAGCAAGTTTTTCATTTTTTAGGTAAATTTTCCTGTATAGATAGTCTATAGATAAAAGTCTGGATTTTTAACTGACTGATTTAGCAAGATTCTTTATCCTGTAGATACACTTGATGAGTCACTCTTTGGTATTGTTTAGATCTTAAAGAAGAGGGCCACCTGCTTCACATTTTAGCCCCTAACTCTTGTCTTCAACCCTGACTGTTTACTATTGATAACCAAATTTTCTCCTGACCACTTTCCTTCACATTGCTGTCTATGTTGCTATTGCTTAGTACTCTAGTTACTAATCACCAAGCTACTGAAAATACATTTATTACCTTCTCCTTTACAATTAAGAGAGCTAAATAACAATGAGGCATCATGGCTGTTTTTAACTATCCTAAATGGCGAATTTGGTTTATTATTATGATCATGGCCACCAATACAGTCAAAGAAAAATATTGACAACACAAAGCAATTTAGTTAAATGTGTTCAGCATGATCAAAAAACTACTATCATTAACTAGAAAGTTAGTAGCTATAAATTTATATATCAAAAAAGGTTTTGGAATAATCTTTAATTGTCTCTGTGAGCCAATATTCTCTATGAGAATAATGGTATATTAATTTATACCATAATACCACATATAAAATTTTCTGTATCTCCTTATTTTATGAATATTGGGAATCTAAAATATTTTATAATTTTAAAAACAAATCTTGTGAACATGTGTAACTTAATTTTTGTGTATATGATAACTTCTCACTCATGTCATCATTTTTAAGCCACCCAGAAAATACTAAAGGTTTTTTTTTGTTTGTTTTGTGTTGTTACCATCCTTAGATAAGCATTAGCATGAGTTTAAAGGGAGTAAGTTAGACGGAATATGGCCTGACTATGTGCTCTGAAAAGCTGCTGTAGGAGGAGAGAGATGAGTGGAACAAGCTTGGCATCCCACAACTCATGGTGTCATTATGCGTTGCGGGTCCTCACTTCTTATCTTTAAATTAAGATAATATTATTAACAGAGAGAAAGTATTTAAAAAACAAGATATATAGAATAAATTACTATTGAAATAAGAAGCAGATATAATTTTCAGTGCCTTTCTAAAATAACTTCTCATAAAAGGTCATCGCATGTGAATTCACATGAACATGTGCTTAAGGACAAGCTAAATTTTTTAAGTAGTACTAATGCTGTCTTTTTTTCCCCTCCAGGGGCAATTGGATTGGAGAAGCACCATATAAAGTAGGAGTACCATGTTCATCTTGTCCTCCAAGTTATGGGGGATCTTGTACTGACAATCTATGTTTTCCAGGAGTAACATCAAACTACCTATATTGGTTTAAATAAGCTTAGCTTTTACTCCAGGAAATAGAATGATCTCTGGAAATCATAGGCATGTATATATATTGAATTTTGCACATATTATACATATTTTATGATAATCTTGTTTTCCTTTTAGTATTCATTTGTATAAATTAGTGTTTGTCCAGTATGTTTGTTTAATCCTTTGAGATATTCAAAACATTCATTTCTATTTTCTTATGTCTAACCCTAAATTAAAATATTATATATGTAGTGATAACATAGTTGATGCGTCCAATTCCAAAACTTGTATTCCAGAGGAACATTATTATGTTCTTAAGGAATAAAATCTATATTTGACCTGTAATGTGTATGTGTGTATATATGCACACACATATGTGTGTGTGTATATATAAACACACACATACACAAACATATGTGATGTAATTCATAGATAATAATATGATTCAATTGCCAATTATCTGACCACCTCACTTTAGAAGAGTTAACTATTTTAAAGTATATGTGAGGTGGTCAGACATCTTTAGCACCCATTTCTGTAATACCTATAAAATGATAGTTTGCAAAATAGCACTCACCCAGTGACATCTGGAAATAATAATTTAATTAAGCAGCCATGGAGTTCATTCTGGAGATATTTTATTTTATTTGGTTCCACCAAAGGATATGCTCAACTTATGTAAATTTTCAAATCAAATGTTTTCCTTAATCTCATTTTATTGAAGCAGTAGTCACGTGTTGAGTGCTTACTACACATGAGGCATTCTGATAGTTATATTCCGATAATGCAAAGATAATTAGATATGGTTCCTGCCCTCAAGAAGCTCACAAAAATATTCAGGAAATAGTGCAGCCTAGTGATTTTTCTATAAAATTATTTTTTAATAAGTTGATTTTCATGTAGTTTTGAGGAAGTGAACAGAACATTATTCACCCATAGGAGGAATAAGCCAAGCTGTATAATATGTAAGGCTTCTGATTCTCATGAAGATTTAGCTATAGTACTTGGAACAAGAAGGGGAAAGGAAGAGTTAACAAATACTTAGAGATTTCTGGGGCTGTGACTTTGGAAAGTAGAAGGCAAGACCCTCTGAAAACTGATGAAGTCTAAGAGAAAAAAAAATTGGGAGGACAGGTATGAAAAGTCACAGAAATAGTGTTAATTGCACAAAAAAGACCAGGTGAAGAGCTTCAGAAGGACCTATTTTGAGGGCCTGGTACATCTGGAGGCCTGTCAGCAGGAGATGAAGGACTCCAGACAGGTAGGGGGTGCTGAGGACAACCCTAGCTCTTCGTCGTTTTGCCTGTCACTATTTGGTGAGAATCAATCTACTTATCATCTTGGGTCATTAAATACCATATTAAAGATTCCCCGTGCACACCACATATAGTTAAGAGTTTGTTAAAGTAGCCCTATTCAGATGCTTTTCTAAGGACTGACTACCAAGCTTTATTTCTATGTTTCTGTAGAAGAAAAATTTTTCAGTTCTTCATTGAGTTTGATTATGGAAATCAAATCAAAGTCTCTGTGAAAATGTCACTCATGTGATCTTGAAATGCAACATTTCCTTACCATGAAATCTCTTTCAGAGAGGAAAATATGACAAGTCACTTAACACATTACATTTCAAATACGTGTGTGTGTGTGTGTATGTGTGTGTGTTATTCAGGTTAGGTTATCCTTCCATAGAACTACAGAACAAGTAAACATGGTTAGTTCCAGAGTGCAGATAACAGAAGAAAGCTACTTGTTTAAAATTCCATATACATTTGTAGTTTCTTGGGGTGGATGCTTTGAAAGATGACAGATAGTTAACTAAATCCATCTAACTGGGAGAAGAATTTACCATCTGGGTCTACTTGATTACAAACAACTGGCTTGATTACTTTTACAGATTGACTATGGTGACCAAATGCTTTCATATCATGTTACTCTGCCTTTGTAGACCCTATTAAAATTAAATATTTCTGAAGAATAAAATAGGGAATGGAAATAATGACATTATTCAGGCCTCATTTCATCTTTTATCTAACATGTCTAGGCTCATTAATGGGATGTTTGCTTGATTTATCTAGAAAGTGTTTCCATCCTCAAATTTACTATGTCAGTTCTAGAGAAACAGTAGTAAGTACTGTTACAAAGATGATGACCATTGTCAGTTCCAGTTCTGTTGCTGGCTTGGTTGTGTGGCTTGATGTCTCAGTTCCAAAGAAGAATAATGATATCTGCTACATATTTCACAGAGCTTCTTACGAAGGCAAATTTATCATATTAAAAAAATTATGAACATTAAAATTATCAATTATATTATGAAACTGTATTTTAGATAAAATTGAGTTTTTCATGAGCTCCTTTTTGGCAGGACCTGTGTCTAATTTTTTGCATTTTTCCCAGCTTCTTATATAGTGGCTTTAACATAATAGCTTTTAATAAATGCTTATGTGAATGGATTTTTAGAATTAGCTAAAAAGTCTAGAATTGCAACAATTTAAAGAAATCCCACCTTTCCATGCTTTATTAAGACAAAAATGTCTTGAATATAAAGTCTCGATTGTATCAAAAATCCAGATAAATCATCACACATATCAGATTAAACTAGGGTCTACACACTTATGTAACTGTTCTTTCCAAACCACGACTAGAACTATAAGTTTATTTATAATTTAACAACTCAGCTGAAAATATAAAGGGTATATTTGTTATTCTATCTCTACTTTTTAAAGTTAGTAATATAAAGTGGCCATGAGAAATATTTTATTTCCAGGCTAAAGCAAATGAAAATTTGCTAGTATCAACACAGCGTGTCGTATTTTTCACAGCATGCAACAATGGTGCTAGGAAAGTTATTTCTCACTGTAATTCCCAGAGGCAAAAAGGGTCTGGGTATAAACTATTTCATAAGAGCAGCTTTAAATAGTCAGCATTGAGGTTTTCATTTGGAAAGGTGTCATTCGAAAGAAATAGTGATTGGCATATATGTTCTACAACATTGATCCTCTCTATGGTGTAGATTTTTTTATATCACTCCTTATTCAGTAGGAAAAGTTTTTTAATTTTCACAGTGTTGGTTTTGTGGCTTCCATGTCATCAAAAGACTGAAAAAAATTACAATTTTAGCATTAAACTGACAGATTTCTTTATGGAATTGTCTGTGAGTTGCGTAGGCACAGTCTTAATGTTTCTGGTTATGATAGATAAGTTTGCTTTAAAGATGTGGAACAAACCATTATTATTATCATTTTTGCTTCTGTTTGGTAGTCTAAGCCTTATTACTTCTGTGGCCTATAAGAGCTGCCCTACAAATTTCATTTGGCGGTGCTGTAACATTCGTTTGAAACGTTCATGGAAACATTCATTTGAAAGTCCCAGGCAGCTTTAGCACAGAATTGACCAAACACTAGGGCAAGTTCAACCAATACTGTTTACACAGAATATTTGAATTGAAACAATGTATATTTTTCTCATTTACAGGTGCTCATGTTAAATCAATTTATAACATCTACATAAGTCAATCTAATACCTATTTAAGCCAATTTAAGTGTTTTGTGTTCATATGCTGCTTATTAAATACATGGACAAGCTAAACAGATAATTTGAATGTGCCTATGAAGGAAAAGTAATGCTTAGACTTTGGTGAACGTTCTCCCCTGTGTAAGCCCACACCCTCAATTCTGAGGTAGGATGCAAACCTTGACACAGATGGAAGCCTTTACCTACCAAAGTGTTTAAGGAGAATAAGGTTACAGTTGTTTCGATGTCTAACATTATCTTTTCTAAGTTTTATTTGACATTACCATTATATGTATGGGTGAAGACACATAATCACATACATTTAAACACATACAAAATAATTTTGAAAAATTATGTCATGGTCTAACTTTGAATTTATGAGAGGTCGATGAACAGTTTAGAAGGTTTAACAATTTACTGGTTAATGGTGCTGAAAATACGTTACAATTACCACATATCCTTGCTATAATTTTGAAGTTTCTTATCCATTAAAGTTTTTATAAGTGTGAACTACCAATATCTGTTCTGGTGCTAAATATATGGTGCTAAACAAATTGTTAGTGTTAATGGTTTTAGTAATGCTTCTTTTATTCATTGTTAAAAGTGTTGTCCATTTAATTCCTGAGTCAGAAATATTAATAAAAATCCTATATTAAATTAATCTTCACCAAAAATAGGCCAGTGAACTCTGCTTTTTACATACCAGTCCAGCATTATTTAGGTGTTACAGAATGTAAATATATTTCTTTAGAAGTTATCAATTTTAATTTTTAAGGCATTTATTTTTTTAGATTGAAAGTGTTCAAATCTGTCCTAAAGATCAGATTATACCTACACTAACCATACTGCGGGCACTCTCGCCCTCTGGTGGTTGTAAAAAAAAAAATTCCCAAAGTGGTAAAATGTTAAATTGTGCCACATTAGAATTCTCGGATATTCCCTAAAGCTGACAGCTTTTAAAAATGTTTGACTCTATTGAAATACATCTATAAAAGTAAAAGAGAGTTAATATCTCCTGGAACCTACTTTACTAGATATTATAATAATTTTTTCATGATTTTCCAGGTATGAGGTGCTTATTAGTGTTTTTTTCCCTTCTCTGAACCAGGTATTGCTAAAATATATTTTTTCATTTAGTTTGCATCATATAAGTACAATTAGAATTAGTATAAGAGAACAGAATTATAATTGTGTCTCACTTTCAGAAGTGATAATTTATTTTTATTTAGCACAATACTTAAGATAAAAAGAAGATATACTAAAACAATAAATAATTCCATATGTAAAAGGATTTTCTCCTCACCTTTGATTGTTGGTCTTATAATTTGACAATGTTAACTGGTCATATCATTGAGCTAATGTTAATATTTTATTATTCCATTCAAAGTCCTTCTAGACTAACAAATGGACAGAAATGCTTAGAATTTTTCATCTGTAACTAATAAAAGTAATTAACATTCTCAAGTAAGCTTTCAATTAAGATATGTAATTGGCTGAATGTAATATTTTATTTTGACAGACTTCTTAAATTATGTTAGTATAAACAAAAGTTACTTTGAAGCTCTTTTCCAAACTAATATTTTCGAACTTATTTTAAAGCAATAGAACCTTTTCTATGATTTAAATCATATGCAAAACTCCAACATACACATAAAATGGTCTTACTCATTCCCCACACCTTTCCCAGTTGGGAACTTTCTTCTCTAAGCCCTAAGATTCCATCAAATAGAGCAACATTGACCTAAATCATCCAGTTTCCCTCATTTTCTCTAAAACAATCAGCTAATGAAAAGAAAGCAAACAAGAAAAATTTGAGAGTCTAAATTATTTCGATGGTTCTTTTAAATACTCAGTTAACTTTGCCCATATTAGCAGCCTCTTAGTTTTGGGGAGAATTAAATGTGGGGCTAAACTGGTGCTTGGTTACATATTATAGCATCTTGTGTTTTGTTATTTGACAAACAGTTTTGGTGCCGTATTTTGAGAAATAGAAATTACTGTGGTACACATATAAGAACAATGTTTCTAAAATATCTAAATATGTCTCACATATTTATATAATCATCAAATATACTGTATCATTTTAGATATTTTTTTAAAAAACAGATTAACTTAGATAAATTTTATTCATTACCTAACGCTGTGGCAGTGAAAAGGTGCTTTTGGTGTTGTGATACAATGTCACGAATGTGTGCATACATAAAACCTGTGTAAACCTCTGTCCTTATGAACCATAACAAATGTAGCTTTTGAATGCCACTGTATTATTTTTTCTTTCAATAAAAGAATATAATCAATTGGTTTGTGAAGTGTATCTAATTTTTTTCTTTTTTCTCAGTAGTTTTAAAATAAATTCAGAATTAGATGAACTGGCCTATGAGATCTACCGTTTACCAATTTTGAAGAGAAATAAATCACTTTTCTAAAGCAATAATGATTATATCTTTATTGCAACACTGAATTACACCAACTTTTCCATTTTTCTTTCTTTTTTTTTTCTTCTTTCCTTTCTCTGCTGCCTTCCCTCCTTCTTCCTTTCTTTTTCCACTAGATTCCAAAAAATTATTTTGAGGTATTAATATAAAAGACATTTCCCTGGAGGGAGAAGAAAAGAACAATACATCAAAAAGTTCCAGCAGTTGACCGTGAATAGTTTATGCTCCCCCACATAAAGGCCCTGGAGAGACACTGCAAGTGATCCTGGGGGAGAAGTACCACCTTAGGCCAGGAGTCGGCCCCAGGCAGGTGATTCCCAGGGTGGCTCTGCCTTTTAGAGAGGTGACTCCATCCTTTCTAGTGAGATGAGAGATCTCACAGGCTAGTTTCATTGAGAAGGACCAGAATCTAGGACTTCATTTAAATTTCTCCTGACCTTATCTCACTCAAAACAACAACCTCACTAACTTAAGCCT